>NC_077222.1:35851272-36074447 GCF_024763615.1 Phlebotomus papatasi
TAAAAATTTGTTAAAATTAAAAATTATTCTCAAATAAGGAATATTTCTTCAGCCGACTTAAGAAGGCCCACACCAAGGGTTGAAAGCTCTGGATAAAAAGTCGAAAATTTTATTTTTAAAAAGAAAGTACATAATAGCTGACGAACACCAGAAAAGTGAGGAAAGCACAGAATATCCGCCAGATCACACAAACAGAAGAACAGGAATTAGTTAAGCCTGTCTAGCCACTATACGGATAAAACAAGAAGTAAAAATGTCTTTTCTTTGACTTTCGATGCCGATTTTCGAATATCTTTAAATCCCTTGGGGAAATTTCGGCTGTGGGTGCTAAGAATATGGATTATAAATGGATTTATGGTAAAATTCTTAAAGAAACATTGCACAAACAAAATGTAATATTAAAAACTTTAAAAAGATTTTTAAAAGGACTTTAGAAAAGCTTTCCATCAGTTTTTCTTTAAGGAAAAGCTACAATGTCGCCTTAGACGAGGTTTTAGAAATTTCCCCAACTTGTCACATTTGCCCTATAATAATCAAAATCGGTATAAGATTGAATTTTTAGCAAATTATTAAAAAAAAAACTTCCCAGAAAATGTTTTGAGATTTATTTAAAAAAAAAACACTTTTCATTCAATTTTGATTAATTTTCCGTCATTTCTTAAAAGAAAAGTCTTCTTTGTGTCTTAAACAAACTTTCGCCTTACGAAGATCACACGTTTTATGAAAGATTCTGTTTAATGGATTTGAAAATTTTTAATTCGTATATTCAGCTAATTTCCCCAGCAAGAGCCTAATTGGAAATGTTTTACAGATTTTTTGTTGAAATTTTCTTAACTTACAAATAATTTGAGATCATAAAAATGATAAAAATAATGTAAAAATGGGTTTATAGGAGATTATAAACAAAAGGCTTGTGAAACAGTTCCAAAGAAATTTTCAAAAAAAATCAAGTTTTCCGAACCAGTCATCAAAATCGTTCTAAAATAGGATTTTATGCCGATTTTGTTCAAGCGTTAAAATCATCAAAATCGGGACAGAAATGGGCCAAAAAACAGAATTTCTTCAAGTAACAGCTCCTAAGTGTCTTTTCCCAAAATTATCCAAAAAATTAAAACCAAATGAAATCCAAAACCATGTTTTTTTGGGATTACTCGAAAACGCGTCGTGCGATTTTTTTTCATTTTACCCGGCGAACATTTCGCCTATATACGAAAATCCCATTGAATCAAAGACATTAGAGAGCGCATTTATCAAGCAAATGGTATCACATTTGGGCTCGTTGGGAAGGTCTTGGAATTTCCTACAAAACTGAACCGGTTCCAATCGGTTCTGAACCGGTTTATAGCCGATAACTAATTTTTATCCGAAAATCAATTCTATTTACTTTTAAAACAATTTTGGAGGATCTTTTAAATGATTTATGTATCGGTTCAAATCGATTGAGAACCGGTAAATTATGCGAAAATACTTTTGAGGTATAGCATCTAAATCTCGAGTTTGAGCATATCGCAAAGCCTGAGACGCTTTGCCACCCCTTTAATCTCAATTGAAGAATTATAAAGCAAGTAAAAGGGATCTGTTTTTGAATATCTCAATTTTTCTCATATTTCCCAAGGTAAAAGTTCTGTATTTTTTAATCAAAATTAATAGAAAATTTGTTAACATTATTAAACTATAGTTATTATTCAAAGACTTATTCAAAGACAGGTTAACTTTCCCTCTAGTGATTGATTCCTATCGTGTAGTAATCTTAATCTTCCCGATTTGAGACTTCTCTCCGGTTAAGATTTTTTCTGTACCGATTCGAACACTGAGAGAAATCCGAAAAAGTCAAAATAACATTCCGGAAAAGTTAAGGATACATCAGGAACTTCAGAATCCGTCAGTTGCTTTATGAGCAGTACGCCATTCTTTAATTCAATTTCTTTGTCGAATCGACTCATTTGTAAATTGTCAAATATAGAAATCTTTTCATAAAAATTTCAAGTTTTTTTTTTATCTCAAATTTTGCGATATTCCACAAGTTCTAGTCCCACCATGTTCTCTCCCACCTCAAAACAATCCGTTCACAATCTGCTGATTCCGGAAAAGTTAATTTTACCCTGCAGTATTGATCCGAAATCAGTGTAAATATTATGCTTTTTAGGTGTATTATTTAGGTGTATACCCTCAAAAAGGTGTAAAATTAACATTAAAAAATGTTGATATATTTTTACACCTAAAAAGTGTTAAAGTTATGAGGAAAAAAAGTTAATCGCAGCCTCTTTTTTTTCTCAGTGAAGGTATATACAGTAGACTCTCGCTCAATCGGCTCTTTTTCAATCGGGCGCAAAATTTTGTTGATAATTTTCACGTTTAATTATGAAGCTAATTTGCTCATATTCGCTGTAGTTCTTCCTATTTTATCGTGATTCTTTATAATTGAACGCTTTTTGTGGAATTTACAAAGGCTTTGACGCCCAAATCTCTCGATAAACCGGATGACATTTTGCCCCAAATGCCCAATTGAGAGAGAGTCTACTGTATCAGAGAGAACTTCCCGGCTGACACAATTTATCTAAAAATCCGTTGGAAGTTCGAAAGTTTAAACAACCCAGCGAGCACACTTAGCTGAAAAAAGTAGCGTTTTCAGCATATTTTTGCTGAATCGACTAGCAAAAATTTGCTGACTTATCAGCAGTTGTCGAACAAAAAGTGCTAACCAAATATATGGAAATGGCACTGAATCGCCAATTTTGTTTCAAGGTTAGCAGAATTCAGCTGAAAATACATATGTTTTCAGCTGAATTGCAATCGGTTAGCATTTGGTGCTCGCTGGGAAAGGAGTTTCAAAACAGTGAGAAAATTCATAAAAAGGACGTTTATTTTAATGAAATTCCAATTTAAACGTTTTACCATCCTGAAATTCCACAATCAACTTTTTGTCAAGAATACCGAAATTCGAAATGGCAGAACAATTAGCGCTAAAGCGGCGAGACCGTGAACATGCACTTTAGGCTTTCGGTAGATTTTCGAATTGGTTTAGCTAGGCTTTAAAGTTGCTTTGCCTCTTCGAATGGTTTACGGAACGGAGTCATGGAAAAATGCCCATGTTTCGTACAATCCCAACTTTCGTAATATCTAAATTTTTCCTTTCTTTCTCAATAAATGTGATTCATCACACCCGTATTTTAAAAACTAAGTGAAAAGTCCCAGTTTTTAAAATATGGGTGTGATGAATCACATTTATTGAGAAAATAGAAAAAGAAATAGTCATTCTTTCCGTACAGAAGTAGATCTTGAAAAATTCGAAAATCTATTTGAAGATCCAAAAAAGAGACCTTCTTACTTCTTGATAATTCCGCAAGATCCTGTTCGAATTTCGAAGTGCTCAAGTGTCAAAATGTGACGGTCTTCACATTGTTGTGAGGAATAAAACAGAACAACGACGTTTACTGTTCTTGTCCCAGTATTCAATCACTCCATAATCACTGAGTAACTCTTTTGCCAGCTTTTTAGTGTGATATTTGATAAATTTTCCCCACATTGTTCGAAAATTTAGTATGAAAATTCGAAATTGAATTTAAATTCTTCGAACTTCAACGACTTTTTGTGCAAATAGAGTTCCATTTACCTTTCATCCAAGACACTATTGGAGAATCAAAATCTACTTTTGTTTAGGCTCATACGAACCTTGGGATTGCACGAAGCATAGGCACTTTCCCCTACTGTTTTCCCGCACTTTAGAAAATTTCATCGCTTCCTCTGATTGGCTAAAGCTTTGAGAGCTTTTAAGCTCCAACCAATTAGAGAGCACGATGCCATTAAAATATTTTATTTTACTAAATATTTAATTATACTTGTGATTGGAGGTGTAAACCAAATTATATTTTCGCTGAAAGATTTTCCTGAGACACTTTGTATAGCGTTTTTTTGTTGTTTTTGTTGAGATCTATTAATTTACTTTTATTTAAAGGGAAATTGGGTTTTACGTGTCACATTTAAAACATCAATTTATATTCTTGTTTAAACACTCTTTAAGTGTATGATATTTTTTAAGGGGATTTTTTTTTACACTCAAAGGAGATAAAGGAGATTATTATTCTCATTTTTGTTTTACTAGATAAGAATTTCATTATAATTTTGGTTTTGGTAAGACAATTTGACACAACAATTATAAGAACGATTTCTTACTATTCTTTTTTAATTTTCTTTAAAATTAATTCTTCAGCAAATGACTTTTCAATTTCTTCATATCAAATCTCAATTTTTAGTGATTTTTTTGTTTGTTTAAATTTCATTAAAGTGCAGTCTTATTTATTTAATTATTTTCTTTACTCTTTCTCTCTACTAATCTCCTTATGTTTTACCTACTCCAAATGCACAATATTATACCATTGAAATTCTCCTTCTCTTTTCTTTTTTTTTTCTTTTTGTAAGATCCATAGGAAATTTGATATTTCATTTTATCAATTTTTATTACGCAAGAGAACAAACATGCAAATTTTATCATGCTAAGTGTCGTGAATGAAACAGATATTTGTAAAAATGGGCAAATAAAAGAACAATTTACACACAGAGATGACTTTTATATAAAAAATTCTCACATTTTGTGACTCAGTTTAAAAAAAAAAAAGAAGTACAAATATGATAAAAAGGTATCCAATTACGCGAGAATGAGGCTGAGGAAAGAAATATACAAACGTTTATGGGTGGCTAGAGGAGCAACATTGTCTCATTTTTCCGAGCCACTGGTAACGATGAAAGCAACTTCATTTTTAGTGCCTTTTGATTTACATTTTGTCGTGTTTTTTTTACTCGCATCTTCTTCTATTTTCTTTTTCACCTTAAATATTTGAGAATTCTTTTTGCATATAGACTTCCACTTACAATGAAGTGCTAAGCACATTATTTGAGTATATTTTGCAAATAATCTCATAATTTTGTGCCTGTTTTTTTTTTTTGCTGAAGAAGAAAAGAAAGCATTTACTCTGCTTCTCTTTCCATCTTTCTTGTTATATCTCTGAAAACCTTGCGCAATTGCCTGATTATGTTTCTCATCGATTTGCATTGTTTTATGTTGTTGTTATCTTTATGTTTGTCATCTTAAAGTTTGCCTCTTTTTTTTTAGAACTACATTTAAAATTGGTCCAAATGTAACCTTTGACATGCAACATTATCTTGGATTGATTCAAGAAAAATTCTTTTAGAGCATTTGCGCTGAAATATCTTCACCTACCTGTCTTTGAGCTCCTTCTCCTGATCCTCCTCAATCATCTGAAGCCACTCTCCTCAACGAGGATTTGTTGAACTTGCAGATAGAGTCCAGGAGAGCAAATCTACCCCGTTCTCCACTCGTGCTTGGCCTCAGGTCATCCGTCGTGCGTGAGAGATTTGGCAGCGATGGCGGTGGCGGTGGAGGCATCGGCGAGTCCGTTCCGTGGGACGTCGAGACGCTATTAGCACTGTCTGACCGCGTGAGGGTCAATGGAGTCGCTGGTGGTCCATTCTGCAGTTGCAACGACGTTTGTTGCCTCAATTTTGACTGTTTCTGTTCCATTTTCTGCTTAAATAAATCGCCACAAACAAAAATAAATAAACCAAATAGAAGAAAAAACTATAAAAGATATTTCTATATTTAAATTTACTTAAATAAAATACAAAAAAAAATGTTTATAGCTTTCCCGCATTTAGTGATTTCCCCGTATTATTGGTTTATTTCATTGAGAATTTCCAGGAATTTCCCATAACACATTCTAATACTTTGTGAATTCTCAAGAAAAAATCTATTTTAAGAATTTATATCATCAGGGACGTGAAAAATTCCATATGCAAAGTTATCAACTGGACAAAAGTTCTGTCACCCCAAAAGAGATAAAAAAATTAAAGTGGACTATCTCAGATCTAATAAAGATGGCAAAGCGTTCCAGCTTTGCAGAATGCTCGAACTCACGAGATAGAGCTCACCGCGAATTAGTTATTTTTGCATAATCTTTTTGTATCACTGATCTACTAGAGATCAAATTGATTCATAAATTACAAAAGCATTTGAAAATCAAAAAATCGGTATTTAACCGATTCATTACCGATGAAGACCGATGCAGCCGGGTTCTAAATTGCAATACTTTTCCAAAAAATCCAAATTTAACCAAATCGGTTGAAAAATGGACCCTCCAAATTGGTTGACCTTTGACCTTCAATAATTCAAAATGGCGAATTTTCCAAATTTTCCGGTCATAGGTATGTTTGGGCTAAATGTTCGCCTGGACTTGCTCTCAAACATATCCAAAAATAATTGAAAAAGCTTGGGCCTCAAAATTGGCGAAAAAAACCGAAAAGAAACCGAAAAAACATTATTTTTAGAGAATATTAATTATTGGGGATGTAAAATTATTCAAAAATCGGTACTTAACCGGTTCATTACCGATGCAGCCGACTGCTCTCTCTTTGAGTTCGAGCAGTAAAAAAGTACACAATGTCAAAAATATTTTATCAGAACGAAGTATTATCACAATCAAACATTGCTTAAGAGCCGTGTAATTAATCAAAAGTCTTGATTTCCACTATGGAATTTGTTCCAAAGATAAAATTATTAGATTTAGCATGTTTGAAGGAGTTTCAGACTAGAAAGTTTAATCTCATTCTTGAATGTCCTAAATTCTAAACAGCTAGCAGGACCACTCTTGAGCCTACTCTGGCCTGAATATTCTAAATGATTAATTGCTCTTACTCTGCTATCTAAAGCATTACATGTTATAAAATACTAAGCGAAAAACGATAAAAATACGCACTTCATATAAATTTCTCTACACAGAAAAAACAATTTCCAAAATAGTTCGTAAATGTTTGTGAATCCTTACTGTGGAAATGCTCATAAATCGTACAACCCACTAAGTTCGTAAAACTATGTACTTTTTCACAAAAATGGTTCATAACAAACATTTTTGTTCTTTCAAAACCATTTGTTCGTACATTTTTGTTCGTCTGACAAAACTTTACGAACAAATCACAAAATTTTACAAATATTTTTCTTTGTGTTTACAAATATTTAGTAGCAAATGTTTGTGAAAGAATAAAAAGCGCTCGTCATGTGCGCAAATTACGATAAAAATCTGTGAAAAAATACAAACTTTTACGAACTTTTTGGTCAACTATATGATTTATGAGCATTTTGTAGGTCTCTAGTAGGAATCCACAAACATTTATGAACAATTTAACGATTTTTTTTCTGAGTAATGGCCTCTATATACTAGCGAAATTTATATCCATATTGAAGACTTTTTTTCCACACAAGCATAGAGAATTTGCTTCAATATGGACATAAATTTCTCTTGTGTGTAGAGGCCAGAATGGAGCTCGCCACCGAAAATCGGAATTCAATTGTCTTTTACCTTTTGGCTTTTAAGATCAAACACCGTTACTTGACCAATTCATTATCGATTAGAATCAATTAAATCAATCCAATACCTTTCAATTAAATCCACTCTTCACCAAATCAATTGATAAATAAGCCCTAATATTAAATTCTCTTACTTTTAGGCATAGTTATTTGACATATAAAATGCTCTATTAAAGTGGGAAAATTACTAGAAGATGGAAAAAACACAGAAAAATGCACCATTTTAGGTGCTCTTTTTCAAAAAATTTTTAAAAAATATACTTTAATTTCATCGTAGGTGCTTGATATGTTCACAAGAGTTATAGAGGATGAAATTACGCGTCAGTTTAGCTTTATGTGACTACCACCGGATAATTAGGACCGGAGATATGAATTTTTGAATTTTATAAAACAGCAAAAAACAAAAAATGCTTTTCCAAAAAAATCTAGAGGTGACCCGGGCAAACAGATTGCAGATTTGAGGTCCTTAAATGACCCTCTAACAAGTTTTGGCACTCTCGTCAAAGACACCCACAAAAAGGTAAATTTTGTCGCACCATAAATCTTTTTAAATTGATAACATACCCGTAATAGAACTAAAAACTGTTCGAAAAAATAATTCACGGAGAGCTCTATCTCGTAAGATCCAGCATTTCGCAAAGCTGCGACGCTTTGATATCTCTTTCTCTTATTCAAGCGTTACTACTCTATTTAGGTATTTATTGTCAATCACATTAAATATAATTTGATTTTCATAAGTTTTCATAAGAATATTTTCAACGGAAGCAATGACATGGCATACGAAAGTTTAGTCAGTCTTCATCAAGGTTACAGAACTCGTGCATATATTAAATTGGTGAAAATTATATGATACAAAACAAAATTATAGGAATACATCTTTTCCAAACCGCTATTTTAATATGACTTTGAATATTTTTAGCACTTTTTTGCACTGGATATTGATTGTTATGATAATGTTAAACATCATTCTCCTTGTTTAAAAAATTATGGCATTTCAAATAAATAATCTTCTATTTGATCCCAAAACGATGGACAAAATGACAAATTAAATGATTTAAAATTCATTACTCAGTCAATAAATAATACATCAAAATCGCCCCGATAAACTGCACTCCCACTGTAAAATGCCTCATCCTCCCCAAAAATAAGCCCATCTCTTCGATTAACGATTTTCCTCTTGGTTCGCGTGACAACAGCAAGGGCTTTTCGGTCGGAAGCTTCATAGATAAACCCATTCCATAATTAATGAATCATCCCCAAAACTCCTCCATAAATGGTCAAATCGTCAAATTGTTTGATAAAAATTGGACAAGACGGGTAATCCCTATGAGAGATTTATCGATGTTGGCGGCTTTGATGGATTTCTCTCACTTTACTCTCTCTTTCTCTCTCACTCTCTCGCGAGTTCACCAACATTTTTGGGGCGGAAATCGATGATTTATTCAGTGAATAGAAAAGGTCATTCATATCCCGAGACATGAGGAAATTCAGACGATTTACTTTGGGAATAAACTTCCTCTATCAATGAAATTTTGACGATTCCAAGAGGAATTTTGTAGATTCTACCCTGCCAATTCTTATTAAATAGCACTTTATATAAATGTTCATATATATAAAGGCACAATATAATGCTTAAAAGGAAGTGCATTAAAATATGTATTGTAAAGGAAATGTTCTGATTCACTCTTCTTCGAGAAGATTCCCCTCTATAGAAGGTGAATTAATTGAACTGATACGCTTTTTGGATATTTAACATTTCAGCTTTGGATTAAAAAAATTTAATTTTCAACACTTTTTTATAAATTTTTTAAGATAAAAAAAATAGAAGCCTATTGATAAATCGAATTTTACTACTTTAAATATTCTGCATTATAAAACTTATAAGCAGACTTTTCCATCGATTTATCAATGAGGTGGAAAGGAACACTAAGACGGCGATGGACGCACTGCAAAAACTGAACTGTTTTGAATATGGGATAATTTCATTTAATTTCTCATACCTTCGATAGACCTTTTAGATAAATAAAATTTCATGAAAACAAAATTCACTCCCCTTTCTTTCTCCAAAGATTTACATAACGGTCTCGACAGACTTGAGGATTAACCGAGACGGCTTAGCGCAATTATGTACGCAATAGTGTTTAAACAACTTTTCCATAATTTCCCACTATGCCGTCTCTCGGCTTAAGTCGTAAGTCTATCTAGAGCATAAGTCTTTCTCACTCTTTCGGTATCAGAATTGAACTAAACTAAATTAAATTTGATGTGATGTTCACAGGAAGAAGAAGAATAGGAAAGAGTGGGTCAGACATATGCAAAACTTTTATCAAAGAAAGGGATGCAAATTTAGACTTTAAGAAATTTTCCTGATCTAAAAGTGTTCCGGGATCATCATGAAAAAATCTTTTTTATTCGGAATAAAAAAAAACTTTTGTACTATCTAAGAATCCTCCTAAGGAAAATAAAATCATATTTGCTAAATAAAAATGTCAAATGCTAAACAAAAATGTCAGTAAAAATGTTGAAATGATCACTAAAATAGAATTTGATCAATAAGACAATTATATTTAGTCAAAAAATCAAATTTAATCAATAAATCGATTTATAATGGCTCCGGTACATCTTTTAGATCGAGAAAATTTCGTTAAGACAAAATTCACATCCCTTTCTTCCTCAAAGGTTCTAAATAAATGTCTATCCTGCTCTTTTGCACCCTTCTTTTTCTTTTGAACATCACACCAAATTATATTTAGTTTAGCCCAATTTTGAGTCAGAAAGAATGGGATACACTTATGCAAATTTTAAAAGAAAAAAGGGATGCAAATTTCGATTTCATAAAATAAAAGAGTTTTGTCAACTCTGGAATACCTTTTAGATTAGGAAAATTTCATAACATCAAAATCCACACTCGTTCCTGAAATGTTTTGCATATTATTCCACATTTTCTCAGACTCATTTTTTTAACGTCGCAACAAATATAATTTGATTTCATCCAAATTTAAGAATGGAACAAAAAAATATACATATGTAAAACATTTTAGAAAGAGAGGAATATGAATTTTGGTTTCGTGAAATTGTCTTGATCTAAATTGTGTGCTTCTGGCTCAAATAAATCAAACTTGACCTGAACAAAAATTCAATGTTGTTTAACAAAAATCTTAATATTTATTTAAAAAACAAGGAATATTAGTTACTACAACTCCGGCACACCTTTTAGATCAAGAAAATTTCATTAAATCAAAATTCACATCCCTCTTTTGGAAGATTTTGCAAGAGTCTTCTTTCGTACTCTTCTTTATTTATGCCTCCGGCACACCTTTTAGATCGGTAAAATTTCATGAAAGTAAAATTCGTGTGGCTTTCTTTACCGAAAGACTTGCATAAGTCTATCCCACTCTTTCCGATTCGAAATTAGACTGAACTAAATTTAATTTGATCTGATGTTAAAAGGAAGAAGAAGAGTATGAAAGAATAAGATACACATATGCAAAACTTTTAAGAAAAAAATGGATGTAAATTTTGACTTTATGAA
Source organism: Phlebotomus papatasi (assembly GCF_024763615.1). Lineage (NCBI taxonomy): Eukaryota > Metazoa > Arthropoda > Insecta > Diptera > Psychodidae > Phlebotomus > Phlebotomus papatasi. The sequence goes on from NC_077222.1 coordinate 35,862,183, forward strand.
ATTTTCCCAATCTAAAAGGTGTGCCGGAAATTTAATTTAGTTCAGTCCAATTTTGAGTGTGAAAAAATGAAGAGGAATGCGAATTTTGATTTCATGAAATTATCCCGATCTAAAATGTGTACCGGAGGCATTATGTTTAACATTGAGTATAGCTCAATTACTTGCTCAATACAGAGGTATAAAAATCAAATTTGATTAAGAAATAAATCAAATTTTCTAAAAAAAAATAATTCAATTATAGTTTGTTAAAAAATGATTTTGATCTGTATATCAAATTTGGTAAAAATTTCAATTTTGTTCAGCAAATTTTTATTTTTATTTTTTTTTATTTTGTTTCCCTTTGTCAAAAATCCATGGAGATCTAATTTCCTTGATTTCAAAAATCTAAATTAGTCACGCAGCAAATTTGTTTGTCCACTAACCAAAATTTTTTTATGTCTCCGTCAAAGCTTTTTTGATTAGGAAAATTTCCTTAAATCAAAATCTTCATCCTTTTCTTTCTCAAAAATGCATTACATATGTCAATTGTACACTTTCGCACTCAAATCTAATTTCAATTTGCTCTGATGCTCACAACGAGAATTTTCAAACTTAAATGAATTTTGATTTCAGAAAAATTTCCTAATGCAAAAGCATGGTTGAGACATTACTGTCAAATAATACATTTGTTCCACCGTAAATTTGATCTTTTACTGATCGAAAATTGTTTTTACCATGGTCTTAAAAAATATTACTATTTATTGGCCCAAAATCGATTTACTGCCAAAATACTGCCCGTTTGTACTGCAGCATTAAGAAAATTATTTATCCATTTTTCACTGTCTTACTTTTTTCGTGGAGTTGAAAAGTATTAGATTTTTCGACATTGCTACCAAATTAATTTTTTTTATAAATCTTTTACACAATAAATTAGCAATAAAATAAAATACTCCTTATTAACAAATGCTACTGAACTAGTGACAGTACCATTTAGCAGAAGATTCAATTATTGCTGCAAATTATTTTTATAAGAAATTTATTTGTGCTTAAAATTTGAAAATAGGGAAAGTGTGCCAAATTTCGGCAAGCTTCTAATTTCAGCCACTTTGGGTGTAATTTCGGCCATGGAAATAAATTATTTTATATATGTTATCTTCGAATAGTCAATTAATTCATTTTGCTTTTAAATATTTATTCATTTTAGGATGTATTAACACAAAGACCGTTAAATATTAGGTATAATTTGAAATTAAATTGCGTTGTAAAAACTCAGTGTAGAAAGAGTCTTACAAAAAATGTGACAGATCGATTGCGTTTCTAGCAGTCTTACGATTTGTGGTGAAGTGCAAAAGGTTTTCCTTCGCTGTTTTTTATGAAAATTGATTAGTTTTCATTGAAGCAGAGGTGTGCAAAAACCGTTGAAACCGAATAACCGTCAAAATAAGTTTGTTATAGTAGGTTTTGACCATTGACGTACATGTTTTATTTGACGTTTATTCGGTTTCAACGGTTCTTGCACGCCTCTGCACTAAAGATTGTTTCTATTTAAGTTAATAGTGAATGAATCTTTAAATTTCGGGTAAAATTTCCCAGCTGGATCCTGTATTTCGCGTAAAAAAGTATATACTTTGTGAGCGTCTCTCCGGAGAGGTAGTGTTGCCTATTCCGGCAACATCTCTTGCTTTCCTAAATTTCTTATTCATTTTTTGTTTTTTTTTTCAATTTCTGAGTTCCACAATGTCCAGAGAAAAAAACCATAGCTTCTATTAAAAAGATGATGTGGAAAAGGCCTTGGAAGAGTTCAGGAAGGTCAAATTGCTACGGGAATCTGTGCGTAAATTTGAGATGCTACTCTTCAGGTCTTCAGGACAAATTACACGGAAGATCTCAGGGCTTGTGGGTCATATAAACGTATTAAACTAAATATTAAACTTGTTCCGTTTGACGTTTTGAAATTTTCTATCCGTTGCGTCACAAAAGGTGGTTAGAAAAAAAATGGCCGGTATTTCACTCAAAGTGGCCGGAATACTACCCAAAGCAATATCCATATTATTATTAATTTTTCAATATTTTAGGAAGTGATTTAAAGAAAACAAAGATGATAAACTAGTTTTCAAGGTTCCACAAAACCCTCCCGAAAGGGAAGTAACAAAAAATATCAACATGAATTAAAAATATTGCATTTCAAACTTAGGACTTCGATGCTTATATGCAACTATGCCGAAATTTGGCACACTTACCCTAATTGATTTAAAAAAAAATTATTAAGAAAAAAATATTTAGCTTCCATAAACTTCCAGTATCAGTTCAATTGATCAACGCTGTTCATTTCCCGACCACTTCAAAAGCCAATTTATAGATAAAATTGAAAGCTTCTGGTTTTGCACTCACCGCCTTGCTTTTGATTTTCTTCTTCTCCTCCTCCGAACTCATCCACTCCTGCACCCTCACAAGCCTCTTCTGATTCCTCACGGACTTCTGCTCATCCTTCAGCCGATGCTCAGCTTTCTGCAGAGACACTTTCAGCTGCTCTTTGGCACACGATGACCACTTGAGATGTGGCTTCGTGGTCTTTGTGGCCTTGGCTAGGATATCCTGGAAATTGGGCACGTGCTCCTGGAAGAATGCATGCTGGGCCACCTGATCGAGTGAAGGCAGACCATTTTTGCAGGAATCCTTGAGCAAGATGGATTCCAGAAGTTGTCGCAGGGAATCTGGACAGTCAGTAATTTGTCTGGCAACGGATTCCTGGAGCGGGTAGCCCATGGTCATCTCGTAGAGAAGATGACCGAAGGAGTAGACATCCACAGCCTCGAAGGTGTGAATTTTGGAGTGTTGCATGAAGAAGGGCCTATAGAAGGCTGGTACGCCCAAGATGAAGTTCTCAATGTCCAGGAGCCGGGCAGTTCCATTCACAATCACCACATTGCCCGCATGAACGTGCCCATTGGGCAGACCCTTGGAGTGCAGGAAGCGAATGGCCTCCAGGATCTGCCGGCCATAGAGGGCAACGTCCCGAAGGGGAAGTGGAGAGCGATTTTTGGGATTGCCGTATTTGGTGAGGAACGGGTTCACCGGCTGCACCGTACACAGCTGATCTTTGAGGCTACCGTGCGAGATGAACTTCCGGATCACCAGGGCCCCATTGTCGTTGCTCGTGACATAGTCCAGAGGCTGTATATAGGGATGTTGGATGCCACTGAGATTCTTGAGTGCAGCATGAATCTCACGGTCATCGACATACTTGTCGGGGCCATATTCTGTCCAGGCCAGAATGAGGTCCTGGACCGCCTCGGAGGTACTCCCATTGCCCACTGTAGAGCTCTGGGGACCAGTCCGGGCATGACTCTGTGAGACTGATTTAACCAGGTGCTTAGCCTGACCGGGGGAACTCCTGCCCCCGGGAACTTTCATCGTAACGCGAAAATAGTGCTTACGTAGACGCCACCCAATGGGTCCCAGACTCTGCCCCAGAGCATACTGCCCGTCTGCCCTCAAGCATAGCGAGGCATTCTGGAGGGCAAGATCATGGAATGGGGTGGAGTAGCTGTCTGGGTCGACAAACTTCTTTGTCGGGAGCGACGATGCCAGAATGGGATTCATTAGCACGTGATTGATGTACTCCTGCCAGATGAATTTTCCCAATATCAATTCCTCATTCCTCTGTTTCCCTCCCTCAAAAAGCCCCTCTAGAGATAACAGGAAAAACCTCTACCCCACTCACCTGCAATGCAACACGACGCTGAGCTATAAATTCCGGATGCATATTCCCCAGGATCTTCTTCCCGGGCAACTGCAGGTCAATCCCGGAAATCTGCAGGCACTTGTCCAGGTGCACAAAGTCATTGTATCGCCTCAGCAATCGCCAGGAATTCTCACTGAATGGGCCCCGCTGCACCCTCAGCACGTACTCCTGCAACACATCACATAGCCAATGAGACTACCGGATCACTCAAACTGGGGCGCTACACAGAGAGGCCCAAATCAATAAACACCAACCGTGTGTCCATTTACTTTCTGCGCCGTTTCAATGCAACATCGAATTTCTAATGTGTCATCGAGATTCACTTTGCGCTCGATTTTCTTCTCAAATATCGCCATTTGGGGCCAACACTGCAAGACATCTTCTCCCACCCATTCCACACACTTTTACAAACACTTTTCACCAATTTCCACAAGGTTTTTCACTGCAATTTTCACTGCACAATTCAACACGAAATCGGAGAGAGAAAATTTTTCATGCAATCAAAATGACACTAACCCGGTTGACTACGATTGCCATTGTGAAGTTCAGTGAGAGTACCAATATATATATGCCGTCGCGTAATTGGTAAAGTACTACTTACTTACACATTGCAAATCTTTTTTTTTTTTAATAAGCATAAACTGAAATTTGGGTGAAATTTAAATGCAGATACTGTCCAAAAAAAATTAAAAACAAAAAAAATTATTTAAGGTAAAGTATCCTCGAATCGACCGCCTCTTGACTCGACTACCCTGGGTTCCTTAAGTCGACCGGTGGAAATATTTATTCAATTTATTTATTTTTGCAATGCAGTAGACTCTCGCTAATTCGGCTCCTTTAACATCGGGCTACTTTTTAATTCGGGCAGCAGTTAAATTTGAAAAAAGTTTGTTGACATTTTTCAAGTTCGATTATGATTATCAAATGAAGCAAATATGCTCAAATTTGCCATGCGTTATCTCAGTTGTGATGTTATTAGGTGAGATTCTTAACAATCTCACCTACTATAATCCTAACAAAATTTCATGTCGTCCGATCGACCTCAAATTTGGCCAAAATGTGTTTCAGCACTTCCTGGTCACGAATATATATGTGGCTAACTTACGTTCCCGGCCGGCCGGCCGGCCGCTCTTTGGAGCTTAATAGCTCCTAAACTAAAAAAGATATCGACTTGCGGTTTTCGACAAAGGTTATATATCGGGTGAAAATTGCAACTTGGTGCATAGACCCCCCACCCCCCACCCCTCCTTCCGCCATTTTGAAGACCCCCCTTTTTTTGTTTTCTCAATAGCTCCGCCCCTATGGCATTCAGCGGACTCAAATTGTAGTATGTTATAGCTGGGCCATAGAGCTTTCCATCAATACCAAACTTAAGGTCCCCCGACCCCCCTGACCCGAGCTATAAGGGTCCAAAAAAAATTTCTTAAAATGGCCATAACTCCGGTTCTAATTGTCAGAATTTAAAAAGTGAGGGCTTTTAGGAAAGCTCTCGTGAAATGCCACTTCCCCTTCTAACATCGCAAGTTCATAAAACCACCGCTAGGGGCGCTTTTTTTAAAAAGAAAATTTTTAAATCTTAAAAGTTAAATAACTCAAAAATTCCATTGTGCATCGGACTGAAAATTTAGTATGTTGTAGCCGATGATTATACCTATCAAACAAAAAAAACCTTAAGTCGATCCATAACACCTGACCCGAGCTATAAGGGGTCAAAGTTCGAACATTGACCGGCCTCTATCTCCGGTTCTAATTAACATAGCGACCTAAATTTTACCTTTTTGGTTTCGTCTCGATGAGCACTTTCAGATGGAAGTTCAAAAAGTCACCACAGGTGGCGCTGTGATAGCGTCAAAATTCATCGAAATTCAAAGTCACTTTTCTCAAAAACGGCATTGTGCAAGTTAATGAAATTTTAGTATGTTGTAGTCCAGTCTAGGACGTTTCCAAAATGGTGCGTATGCGCGCTGTGGTTTCAATAGAACCGGAGATATGAGGGGTCAAAGTTCACGAAATTCAAAAAATCATATCTCCGGTTCTATGTGACCGATTTTGATGAATGAGGGCTTAAACGAAAGATCTCACCAAATGCTACAACTTTCTAGAATGTTTGAACTTCGTGGGACCAACACCAGGGGCGCCACAGTCGAAAAACCAATTTCAATATCACATAACCTCAATTATCTCGACTGTCGCTGAACCGATTTTGATGATTACTTCAACATAATTGTAGAGCACATTTGTCTCTACATTTCGTCCATACATCATTTTCCGCTCAGACTACGCTATCACTCCGATTTTGCCGTTTAAGTGTGAAAAAATTGATTTTTCCCATAATAACGCTTTGAAATCACTCAGATGCCAATTTGACTGCCTCTACTCCACCAAGACACTTAAAATAGGGGTTTAAATGGAAAGTCCCGCAAAAATACAACAATTCTTTGATTTAGTTGAAGTTCAACAAATGACTACTTGGGGCACTCTGGATGAAAAAACGAGTTAAGAAACAAAAAACCTCGCTTATTTTGGCTTCTGAGTAATCGATGAGTTCAAGTTCTACGGCAAAATTATAGAGAACATTCTGGTCTACATTTCACCCATATAACACTTTTCTGTCAGTTCATCCAAATCCTTGACATTTTGGTTCAAATACAAAACTTGTATAATTTCACGAATTTGATTCAAGATAATTGAATGGCGTCTCCCTACTTCAGCATCAAATCGAATTTGCATGCACTCCGAGTTAGCTCACGTTAAGAATCTCACCTACATAAGCCGGTTAGGATTATCTGTCCCTTTTGCATTATTAAGGGGCTTTCATGAAATTTACAGTTAATATGAGCATGTAAACTTAATATGAGTATACAGGCAAACAAAAAATCGTTGCATTTCAAACAATTTGATGTCCGATTCGTCTCACATTTCGGTACCAAATGCCCGAATTTGAGAGAGTCTACTGTAATATTTAGCGAATGGTTGAACACTAAAAAAACCAACTTTCCGGGGGGTAGAGGGGCAATGACTAAAAGGGCAAGAAGAGATGAGTAATAACCCACATTTTATTCCCTTTTTATTGAGATTTCATCAACACCAGCTTCCTCATGAAATTCCCAGAGCTGATGAAATGAAATCACCAGAACCAGATTCTGATTCATTCATGTATTAAATCACCCTGGTCACAATTTTCCATGAAGATTATGAGGAAAATTGTGACCAGGATGATTTCAGAGAGTGAATGAATCTGGATCTGGAGAGTTCATTTCATCAGGTTTTGGAATTTCAGGATGTAGGGCAGACTGGGACAAAATTGGTCACGAATGGTATTAGACATTGGGATTATATAGTTTCCTTAGAAGAAATATTGAGAAAACCATAAGTTTATCGAAGTAAACACTTCCCTTCATATTCTTTAAAATATTTATAAACCTGATACAAACATTTTTATGTGAATTATACGTAATGATAAATTTCATTTGCTAACTAATTTTGCCATCAGTCTCCCCTACTTCAGCTATGTTTTCCGGAACTATCAAGAAATAAAAATGTCGCTTTTTGGGTTTCGGATCTTGACCCGGGACTCAAATTCTCAAATGTGTGAGTCGAGTCAGAGATTTTACCGTCTAGAAGTTGTACTGGACTTACGACTGAAGTCCACAACTAAGCTCATTTATACCAAGTCAGTTCCTGACACACAACAATCGAGGTTTAATGTTTACTGAGTAACATAACTTTCGTGGGGTTTTATGCAGATATTTCTACTGAAATGCACAAATACATTTTTGAAAATGAAAATACTGGTAAATTTACTTCACAATTCACGTATAACAATATGAATTATTCACTAGAACCGCCTAAATTGGCTTAAGTCGCGAGATAGCTTCCGCCTCACAAATGAGGAGCTCAGAGCAAAAAAACGCTATTTTAATAAAGAAATGCATACGACTTAGAGTTTTTTTGCTCCGAGCGCCTCAAATAATTGTTATTAACAATAATTATTGCACGTGAAATAAGATATAAATTTACAAATAGATTCATTTTAGGTAGAGTACATGTACATTGCAATAAAAATATCTGCATAAAAACTCACGAAAGTTATGTTTTGTCAATATCAGTGAATGATAAGCCTTGTTTGTACTGTGTCAGGAACTGACTTTGGTATGAACGAGCTTAGTCATCTCTGGACTTTTGTCGTAAGTGTGTTTAGGGCGCTCATGCCGAATGCGGCACAAGATCTTTAAGCGAAATGCTTTAAGCGAGTCTTGGCTCGCTTCGAGACCTGGGCAATTCAAAATGGCTTTACCCTAAAACCTAAAAAATCACAAGCCCTCATAATATCTAAAAGATCGTTATATGGGCCAGTCACACATTGTTTTCACATGGTCAGACCATATCTCACATATAAACCAAAGAGTGTACTGCACTCTTCGAACACTTCGAAATTACCGTAAGCTCACGCCGATGAACACTCGATTGCTCTTAGTTAAAGCGTTGCTCATACTCAGCTGATAAGTGAAACGTTAGCATATTCAGAACCTCAAACTTCGCCTTTCTGCAATAACTGGAGCAGTCAGAAGGAACAGTGTAGGAATTGGCGAAAAAACGCAAAAAATTATGTATTATGCATTATGCCACTCAATTATTCTATATGGGATAACGATTTGGGTGGTGTGTGCAAATAAGGACAGTCTAGGCCAGTTACAAAGAGCACAAAATTAAGCTATAAAAGCCATTTATAATTTAAATAGTCTCACGAGTACAGACATCCTTTATAAAAAATTAGAGATAAATAATTTAGAATAAACTTTAAAACTGAAACAACTTACTCCAATCTTCAAGATCCATAATAAAATTATTCACTCCAATCAAAATTTAAAAATAGAACCTAATCCTAAAAACACTAGAAAATGTAACACAATAGCCATTCCCAAACCAGTTACAACAGAATAAGGGTTAAACTCAGTAACATTTTCTGCAATGTCACTTTACAATAAATTTCAAGCAAGACTTCACTTAAACGATCATTTAAATAGCACTAATATTAAAATGGTTATTAATAATAATCTAAAACACCTGTAACTTAATTTTCTCGATTTCTCATCCGCTACTATTTAACCGAACTAGATGCAAACTCAATTTATATTATTAAGACAACATTTATAAGATAGTCCTATGTAAGTGCTCTGTATTTTTGGGCATGAATAAAATCCAAATTCGAATTCAATGTCAATTACGAAGGCTATCTGTGACTTTCCACTGTTGTGTCAGGTATGTTAGTGGTCTTGGTCCCCGTAATCACATCTCCGAGCATCGTAACTTATTGGTGGGTTGTGATCTCCCATCACTTCTTCCTCTGTGAGAGCGGTATCATTCCTTTTTCGTTTGATTATTTCTGGGAGGCCGCAATACCTAGCTTCACTCCTGGTTCCTGGAGCCTCTGCCAGAGTTCGAGGACTCTTGATTCCTAGAACTAACTCGATTCAGCTTTCTCATACGCTCTTTATCACGGGGGTAGTAATGTTTAATTCACTTCCTCCAAGTGCCAGTCTATCTATTGACGGAATAGCGGCATACTTCCAGTCTCAGTCTAATTAGACATTTTCATTCAATTCACTCCTGTTTTTCAAATTTTGTTAGTATTTCCACAATTTTTTCTTTTCTAAACATTGTAAGAGGGACGAACCCTATTTGTTTGTGATAAGTAAATAATAATAATAATAAATAATCCCTTTGAATTCGAAACTTTTAAGTGGTCAAAAGAATCCAACTCACCCTTACTCCAAGTAAGAGAAAATTAATATTTGTTAGACAAACTGTACTGCTTATTGTCATTACATTATCTAACTCACTATCAGGTCAGCTGGGATGAACATGAAATAAATTGTCGCTCAGTCTCTTAAATTAAGATTCCTATAATAAAAAGCTTCTTAACAAAAAAGAGCGGGAAAAGATTCGCGGGAATATTTTTAGGATTCCCGAATTATTTAGAAAAAAATAATTTTAGTGAAACTATTTTTACTCTTCCTAAATTTTACAATGAAAATTACAATTACTTATTACAGCATGATGTCAATGAAAATACCCCCAGGACGTGCAGTGCAGTCCTTCATGTACAAAATATATTGCATTCCACGACGATCCAAACTAGAGCTTAAAGCATTTTGCGCAACAAAAAAATTAGAGACTCCGCCCCCAAATGGACAAATTTTCTGGGTAAATTTTTGTGTGATTCACCACACAGCAGACACATTGAGGGAAGAGAGTCGATGAGAGAATAATTTAGGAAAAAGAAGCTAAATGCATTGTTCATTTTGGCGTGCATCATCCCAAATTTGAGGAAGCGGAATCCTTCTCAGCAAACTCCAATTGAGTTAGTGTCCTGACCACTTCTACACGATTGGCTGGCGAGAGAGCCTGGCAGAGACCAATAACTGCATCCAGAGCCACTTCCGGACATTCCTGAAGGCAGATATTCAGAGATTTAGGACGGAGGACAAATAGGGAAGATGGGATGAAGTTACTTACCTCTAAAGCTTTTTGGATTTGAGAAATAATCGCATCTTTCTTCACGGACTTAATATTTCTGGACATTGTGGAATCCTCAGCACGTTGACGTTCGAGCCACTCAACCACATCCTCATTCCTATCCCAGAGATATGCCTCAGTAGCTCCCAAATCCTCAACAAACCACCTTCTCAGCATTGATTGAGCCTGACCAACTGACAGACTCTCCTGCGCATCGAGGATCTTCTTTACAAACTGATCCTCAAGCAGAAGTCTCCTCAAACGCCAGTACAGATATTTTCTGGACCCCCTCCAGGGTACAACTTCACTGATACATCCCTTTTCCAGCATCCTCTCAGGCGTATCGTGCAGATCGGCAAAGTGAACGGCAACTGTATGATAAACATGCATCAAGGAACTCATGCGATCCTTAATCTTCACCTCCAACTCTTGGACTTTCTCCTTGCTATCTCCTAAACTTGCAATCTGCTTCCGGAGCTGAAAATCACCCGAGAAATCCAGTTAAAAAACCAGTGATAAGCCTAGATCAGCTTATAGAGGTGTGATTCCTTCGTTGCAAATTCGGATTGTGGCAAACTCGAACGATATTTATACATAAATAATGCAAATTTCGTTTAAATTTTATGTAACTTATTATCGCTATTAATAAGGAAAATTGGATGAGAAATGCATAAAAGCGTCTGAAAATCTTTAAAGTCGATTATCTCGGAAACTATGAGAGATAGAGGCCTCAAATTAGCGCCTCGCGAAAATCCGCGAAAAATTACGCGACCCGCGAAAATCCGCGGAAAATTTATACCCTGCGAAAATTCGCGAAAAAAATCGCGAAAAATTCGCGAAAAATTACGTGACCCGCGAAAATCCGCGAAAAAATACGCGACCCGCGAGAATCCGCGAAAAATTTCGCGCCCGGCAAAAATCCGCGAAAAACCGCGGAAATTTACGCGACCTGCGAAGATCCGCGAAAAAATTCACGCCTTGCGAAAATTCGCGAAAAATTACGCGACCCGCGAAAAAATACGCGACCCGCGAAAATCCGCGAAAAATTTTACGCCCCGTGAAAATGCGCGAAAATTTACGCGACCCGCGAAAATCCGCGAAAAAATACGCGACCCGCGAGAATCCGCGAAAAATACACGCCCTGCGAAAATCCGCGAAAAATAGACGCCCCGCGAAAAATTACACGCCCCGCGAAAAATTACACGCCCCGCGAAAATTTTACGCCCCGTGAAAATCCGCGGAAAATTCACGCGACCCGCGAAAATCCGCGTAAAAAATTCATACCTTGCGAAAATTCGCGAAAAATTACGCTATCGACGAAAATCTGCGAAAAATTACACGCCCCGCGAAAGTTCGCGAAAAAATCGCGCCCGGCGAAAATCCTCGAAAAAATTCACGCCGCGCGAAAATCCGCGAAAAAATACACGCCCCGCGAAAATACTCGAGAAAATTCGCGCCTCGCGAAGATCCGCGAAATTGTATATGCCACCTTTCAAATCTTTGGATATAGACTCACCATGTTGAGAGGGGGAGAGAGAGAAAGGGAGAGTGAGAGAGTGCTATATATATGGGGAAAGCTTGTCCGACGCCGCTTTTCCCGCTTTTTTTTCCCGCCTGACGCTAATAGCAAATTTCCCTATAGCCGATCGGCCGCAAAGTTTCACAGTAACGGAAAAATCCATGGAATTTATCTCATATTTTTCCGCGTGAGTTTCCGGGGAAATAAACGCTAATATTCCGCTTGGCATTCTGCGGAGTTATCAGCTTTTTTTCACGTGGATTTCCTTGAAAAAAATCCCGAAGTAATCGCTTCTCGGCCTAACGGCTAAGATCAAAGTGTAGTAAATCCCGAAGTATTTTCTTGCAGTTATCTGAAAGAATTCCCTGGAAATTGAAACTTCCATTGAATATTCCGAGTATATTTTCTGATATCTTTCCGGCCAAGACTCCATGGAAGTAAGCGCGAAAATTCTGCAATTATTTTTCGCCCTAACGCTATAATTCTTGCGAGCTAGACATACTCAAATGAACGATATGGTAGCAATATTTTCAATTCAAAAGTAGAATAATTGAGTATTCGTCTGATAGATGAACACTCTCCAAGTTCTAAGCTGCCAATTGGCACTAATCGTCCATATTTGTGGATATTTTTTTCTGGAAATTCTCTATGAAAGTTCCACGAAATTTTTAATCAATTTTTGGAATTATTTCGAAGAAAAATATATTTAAAAAATCAACTGAAAAAGTCGTGGAATTCCGTAATATTAAACCACGGAAGTCTCTAAGGCCGTTGCATGGAAATTTCCACAGAGAATTTCGTGGAAATAAAGAGGATTTTTCCAAATTTTTAAAGGGCTGAAAGCCGATTATACTGCGAATAATCCATAGGAAAAGACGTGGAAATATTCGTCAGAGAAAAGTCCATGGAAACTCGCGAACATTTCTTATTAGACGGTCCTATACAGAGTTCCGCAAACGTCCATGGAACGCTAGGAAGAAATTTAGCGTCAAATTCCATCTCGGAAGCTTAGCCGGTTTTTTAGCGGTAAAATCCAGAGAATTCCACACGGATTTTTAGCGGTAAAATCAGCGGACATGGCAGAAGAGGCCGCTGGAAATCCAGTGGAATCGCTGCGGCCGTTGGCTATAGGGTTTCTTAAAATTGAAATCTGAGGTCCAATTTTTGAAATTCTCACTCGCACCCGCGAGCTCTTTTGTGGCCGAGAAAAATTGACTCGCACACCCCGGAAATTCTTGAGTACGTGCAACGAATACTTTATGTTATAAAGAAGTCGTTACAGAAGGATTTGAATCTACGGGGTGTGCGAGTGGATTTCTCTCGGCCACTAAAGAGCTCGCGGGTGCGAGTGAGAGTTTCAAAAATTGGCCCTCTGAATTGAAAAGTGAAATATCTCGAGAACCGTTCGAAGAATGTCTTAGTTTTTTTTTTAAAATTGGTCTAAATTTTCTGGGCTACAAGATAAACATAAAAAATTCAAAATCGCATACTTAGGTTTCGAGATAAACTACAAAACGTGATTTTTAACCGGTTTAGAACCGGTTTTTCAAAAAACTAATAGCACAGAATCGTCGTACGCGCGCGTAGATATATTTAAAAAAAAAAATATGAAGATATCTCTATCCAAACCAGAGATATTGCGTACTACGGACGGCCGGACGGCAGCCGGACCCGAAATTACCGGCTTATGATTTTCGGCATCAGGGATGTTCAAAACATATATACCCTGTGAATTTCAGCTCGATCGGAGCACTTTGAGAAAATCCGAGGATTACAATAGGTGTGATTAGAAGGAATCACACCTAATCGCTTCCTGAAAAAGATAACCGCAAAACTTACGTCAAGAATCACAGGATCAACTCTCTGAATGGTTTTTATGATATCCTTATCCCTGAATTTGACTTCAACGATGCCCTCGGGCTCAAGAACCCCTCCACGAGATTCAGGATCGGCATAGCATTCGATGTAGCGTGGATTGATGGTGGGATCCAAGACAGCCCAGGCTCCACCTCTCAATTCGGCATTTGGTGGCAAGTAAACCAGCACAGGTTGAGTATATTCCCTCAAACCATCCACAATGTACGCTCCAAACTTTACAATTTGCTCGTACATATCCTTCATGCCCCCTGAGAATCCTCTCCAATTGGCAAAGATGATCAATGGCAATTCTTCCCGACCAAAGTCCTTTATTGCTTGTGCCGTCTTGTACGATGAATCTGGATACCAAACTTGTCCAGCTTGCTGGAGAGTTTTCGCCTCAGAATCCATATTGGCAGGATCTGCGGGCATTGTCACTTCAACTGTCCTTGTTTCAACAGCAATCACCCCCACGGGCACTCCACCGAGTCTCGCTCGACCCGTCACTACGGTCTGAGCCCAAGGTTCCATGATCTCAGACCAGGAATCTTTGTCAAAGAATCCACATTCCCACTCACCCGGATTGCTGGGATTGGGACGACCAGCGAGAAGCCAGCGCGGATCATATGGGACTTTGGTAGGGAAGAATCCCACATCCCGATCAACGGGATCACTGGGTACTGTCATGGGCAATTCGCAGCCTTTGTAGGCGGGAATGTATGAGAGCCAATGGAGTACTCGATAAACTCCATCGAGGTCCACAGCTTCAGTTTTGTGCGAAACCCCATTGTTGTACATAATCTGAACTCCACCAAGTTGATTATTCGAAGCATACACCATCCTACCCAGCAACTTATTGAGAGCAGCATATCCCGTAAGGATAATGTGAGAATTATCAATCTGAATAACTCTCTGACCCAAACGCAGGAGATACGATCCAATACCAATGGCACGGCAAGATACCATTGATATCGTCACAATCTCCTCATAAGCCCTGGATGTCTCTCCAGCAATCATACCGGCATATCTCAAATTTTCAACACCAATGGCATCCTCCTTCCCAATAATATCAGTTATTTTGTACCTAGGCTCACCCTCATCCTCAATCAGGATAGCCCTAACTGAGTTCTGACTGGTTAGCTTACTGTAATCCTCTGTTGTCAGATAGAGATACTTAAAACCTCTATCTGGCTCATCTGGATCTTCCCAGGCAATCTTAAACAGAGCTTTAACTTCTTCAGCTAGACCAATTCGGGCTCCACTGTTGCATGATATGTAAATCTGTTGGAAAAGCAAGATTAACAACATGAAAAATCTTTCTAGTCTAGAAAGTCTAGTAGAAAGAAATTTTTCTCTTTTCCATCAACAGCACCATCTGCCTTCAAACTTAATGCAAATTGACAGGTCAAACAAGTTGCGTGAAAAGTGAAACGTTTAGAGCTTATTCACTTCCTTTGAGCCTGAAACAACTTTGAAATTGAAGAACCACCCATTTTAGACGAGGTCAGAACATTTCACTTGTACCTACTTCGCTTGTGTATTTACGCATTGGTCATTGCTAGTGTATTTCAACCATTATCAAAGTCATCGTGAGGTCACAGGACTAATTTTGTGTCGTCAAGAAACAGGGGTTTTGGAGTGGTCCGCGGTATAGTATCCACTAAAAACCTCCCGTTAGAACACCGCTAGATCATGCATATACTACAAGGCTTCTCAGATGTTTACCGACGCGAACGATTTTAACATCGGTCGCTGAACGATAGCGGTGAAAGAGATTTTTGCCAAACTGGCCATGGCAGCAGAGGAGATGGGACTCACGATTAACTAAGGAAAAACGAACAACCTAGATACCGGCGGAACATTATCACGGAAGGATGGAACTTTGAGATGGTCAAACATGTTACGGTCAACAAAGATCAAAATATACAGAACAATCCGGAACCAGTCATAATATATCGACGGCTCCATTCCATACTATGCTAAGTCGACTTAGCCTTTGAGAGATATGTTGTTCCTGAGACCGAGATCTTCAACTGGTGAAAATTTGGTGTTCATCCGACGTCCGGGTAACGAGATATTCCATTTCTTCGAGAAAAACATTACACATACAACATAGGAAATCGCCAACTTCAAATGGCTCTCCTGGAATGTTGTCATTCTGAGATAGCATAGTATGGAATGGAAGCGTCGACATGGTCTGAAAACACCACCGTTTACCCGCACAGAGGAGAGAAAGCTGCTGATCTTTGAGAGACGGGTCCTATAACAAATCTACGGGCCTTTCCATGGGGAAACTAAAGGGGAATTCCGAACAAGGATGAACCATGAACTGGAGGACCTTTATGGAGAGGCCGACATTATGACCTCTATTCGGACTAGAAGATTTAGCTGTTTCGGTCACATTTGCCGTATGCCAGAGGAGATCATGCCCAAAAAACTGTATGAGCGAAATCCGGAGGGGACAAGGAGCAGTTGGCGACCCCGGACGACATGGAAAAACGTAGTGGACGATGTCTTCAAAACCCTGTTACCACCAGGGTCACAATATTTAAATATTTTGGATCCTACCACCGAAAAGCTGGAGCTTGACTACAGGATGGCAAAAAAACTTTCTGGCAAACAGTCTGAAGACTCCAAGGAAAGAAGAGCAATTCCATCCAAGGAGTAACATCCAAGGAAGGGAATCTTCTGACTAAAGAGGAAGAGGTTTTAAGTCGCTGAAAAGAGTACTTCTCAGAATTGCTCAATCCTCAGCAAGGCACTGATAGTAAACGCACGAGTACCCACGAGTAAAGGCAGGGAGGAAAAGTCCTTCAGAGAGTGAAGTCCTATATGCGATTAATAAATTGAAGGATGGAAAAGCTGCAGGAATTGACGAAATACGTACAGAAATGCTAAAACTCATGGGTATAGTGGGTGTTAATTGGCTCACGCATATCATTAAGGTGGCTTGGCAAAGTGGGAGAGCACCAAAGGACTGGCAAGTTGGGGTCATTGTACCCATATTCAAGAAGGGAAAAAAGAAAGATCTCAACTTACCCTAGGAATCTTTCGCTTTCTCGCCAACACTGATGCCTCGTTGAACAGCAGATCTTCCTTTACTCCAAATGACCCAACAAAATATGTCAAGTCATTGGCGATGAGGATCATCTCTCTACCTTTAGGATATTCAGGTGTACAGATGACCATACGCCAGGCAACCATACCACACTGTAAAATCGACGGATTAGAATTCTTTGCATAATCATAGAACCTCAACAGAAAACTCACTTCATTTTCTCCTGGAAGTCTCTGAACTTCCTCAAGAACATCCCCATTTAGAACCAACTCTACACAATCCAAAAGAACCTTCTCCGGAATGTGCAAGTCAACACTAGGGCGTGCCTTGAGGTACTCCTTCCAGAGACGCTCAGCCATTTGTCTGAACATATCGGGAATGTCATAGACATACGTCGTACCATTAGATTGAGCCTGGAAACGCTTCTGCTGGAGGAAATCTTTGGTCAAGTAGGGCGTTGAAATAGCTAAACCATGTAGGGGACCTTGCTTAGGACCGGTGCTCTGGAACTTGATCTACAGAATGGGTAAATGTCAACTCCGAATACAATCCTAAATCCTCAATTTGAACTTACCACTCCGGTTTCGGCATCTGTAACTTCAATGTATAAACTGAGATCCAGGAAATATCCAGAATCATTGGCAATGCATAAACGAAGGGCAGTGGTTGGTGATTGTGGCGTTTGCCGAATAACCATTTTCAGTTCAGCCTGGAGAACTCGTAACTTCCACAATCTCGGTCCGTATCTCATCACCATCTTCGTCACAGACTCCTCAATCTTCGATGGATCCATGATAACAGTAGGCACGAAATTGAGGAAGATATGATTGCAATCCGTTCGCTTTGCTTGCGGATGCGAAAATGCTACTTCAAGTTCGTCCATTGCCTCTAAGAGAACCCGTTCTCCTTCATTTTGAAGATATTCAAATGATGCCTCCTTAGTTATCAAATCCGAATGTCTGATGATAGATCGAATGAAGAAACGGTAGTCGGTGACTTCCTGGCCCTTGGCAACCTTAGCCCGACCGAGGTAGAGGTGCATTTTTTGATTGGCAGTAGGTAGAGCTTCCAAGTCGTATGTTCGCATCCTATTGAGCTCCAGTTGGAAGGCACAGGCTGGTTCCAAATGGCGATAGATACGATCTTCTTTGAAGAAGTCCCTAGCTCTGTAGGTGAAGAATTTAGGAAACTGACGCTTCTTCAAAGCTGCAAAAGTAATCCTACGCACTCGGCGTGACAACAACTCTTCCCGATGGAGTGTCATGAAGCCCCCAAACATTTCTGACATCTGCAGGTCATCCATATCTCCAAGTCCCTTGACAGCAACACTTAAAATGTGAATAGGTTCCATAGATTGGTTGGAATCCATATCACTGCCAATACGGGTAACTGGATCTGATATAGAAACATTGATGGAGGTACTATGTCGACCATCTGACACCGAGTCAGCTGCTTCAACTGCATCCAAAACTTTTGTGCTGACAAAAGCTGGTGAGGCAAAGTCCTCAAGGAGATCTAGGATCTCATCGGAGTACTCTTGAAAATGTTCAAAGGAGTCAAAGGCTGCCATACATCCTGTCCTTATGGGAACTTCGAGTTCACCGTTGTCGTGTGGAACACGATTGGGATGGGATGTCGGCAGAAGGAACTGGAAGTGAACTAGGGGTACCTCCCCAGACAGTTCTAGGTGCTGCAGGCAAGTCAACTCATAAGAGGTGTAGGCACGTCGGACGTAGACTTCTAAGGCAGCATTGCAGACAGCTCGGTTTGAGTGATAGAAGAAATCATGGAGAATATCAAAAATGGAAGTCTCTGAGAGGATGAGACGCTGGAGATTCTCAGGATGGAAATCATGTCCATACATATCGACAGCCGACAGGAAGATTGACTCCATCTGATTGTGCCGTAGCTCATAAGCAGGCTGATGGGCAGCAATGAGAACTTGACGAGCCCTCAGAGCCACCCTGGAATGTTCTGCTCGATTGAGTGATGTTAGTTCACTTAGTGTCGCTGCGAGTTCATCAGTAAGGCCAGGTTCATTAGCCCACAGATGATCAATAAGCAATGTGACCAGGAGATTCTTCTTTGCAACCTGACTATGGGAGAATATGGTACTGACAACCTGAGTCATATCATCCTTATGCCTTTCCCTAACTCCAGCAACGCATTTATCGTAGTGTCCATGTTGAAACTGAGACTCTACGGCATAGTATTGCCTGAGAAGTTCATGAACAGCTGCCTTCATCCTACCCCTTATCCCATTTCGATATCTCTGTACAAGTTGTACAATTCCTTGGGTTGTCAGGAAGAAAACATCCCGATCTGCACGTTTTTGCAGAGTTGCTGCATGCGTATCGATAACACTGGCAATTTGCTGAGAAGGAAACTGAGCCAGAACACTCGTAATATTCCTCTCATAGAGCGTCATCAGTTTCCTGATCTTCTTCTCAACGACAATGGGAATCCTTCCGGAAATAGACGCTATAACTTCCTGAAGTTCAAGCAATGGAAGTGATGGATCCCTGAGACTCTGCATAAACTTCTCGATAATTTCTCTGAGTCTTGGAGCATTGTAGGGATCTGGAAGGCAGTAGCCGGCTAAAGAATTCTCCAGGATGGACTTGTAGCCACTGTGAACGCGATTAAGCTTCTCGGGAATGTTGGCATTTTCGACATGTGGGAATGGACTCCTAAAGGGTTGTGCTTTGGTCACCAGACTTGGATCATCGAGTTCAAGATGCCCAAGGAGTGATCCTGCATCGAGAACAGCACCAGGGCGCCTTACAAAGGACACTGTCCCAGCTTCCTGCGACGTAAGCGTCATCACCATCTTCATGACTTCAATTTCTGCATATGGTTGACCCTTGTTAACATGGGCTCCATCTTCAACAAGAAGATTAATCAACTTTCCAGCTGAAGGACTTCTGAGAAGTGATGGATCATTCTCTTTTTCAAACACACAAGTTTGATTGCCAATGACAATACGATAACGGTCAACTTCTTCCTTCATATACGTCGTGTAACTAGCACCTTCCAAGGACAACAGCATCCCTCCGTCTGAGAGTCTATGGATCTCAACTTCCTTGAACGATCCATTCATAACCAGAAAATATGTATTGGGTCCACTTTTAGCTGCCTGAACTTTGTACCTTATACTCTCAGAAATCAACTCAACATCAACGACATTCGTTAGCGTATTGGCTGCCTGAATCTGACCTTTCTCCAAGGCCGTCTGGAACGTAGTAAATGCGTCAGTTATTTGACGATCTGCAATGTGCAGAGCTCCGCAAATGACTCCTAGAAGAATATCAGGCTTTTCAGCTTGAACCCTTTCGGCAATCAAAGCATCCAACCAAGCTGTATCGATCGTGTTATCCAAGAAGCGATTGGTCTCTAGCAAAGTTATCAGGTATTCAACAGTCGTCCGGAAATCACCACGAATGGACAGCTCTTTGAGAGCTATCACCAAATTCTCCCTAGCCTGCTGACGATTTTCTCCCCAAGAGAAGCAATGACCGAACTGTGAATCCGCAAACTCATGCAAACCTCCCGAAGCAGCAACACTGAAGTATCCCCAAACGTTCTTACTCGATCGGAAATTGAGCTCCTGCACAGTTCCGGAACTAGGCTTGAAACCTTCATCTGGATTTTCGGAGGTGATTCTAGCAGCGATGACATGACCCCAGGGTCTTGGCTTCTTACTCGGATTTTCAAAGTCGATAACCGAAGCTCCCCATGGAGATTCTCCATACAGTAGTCGAATATCCTTGATTCGATACAGTGGAATACCCATTCCGATTTGTAGTTGGCATGCAGGCAGGTTAACATCAGCCACCATTTCCGTACAGGGATGCTCAACCTGAAGACGTGGATTCAACTCCAGGAAGAAGTACTGACCCTCTGGATCATAGAGATACTCAACCGTTCCTGCACTAACATACCCCACCATCTTAGCCAAACGTACAGCTGCCTTTTCCATGTCCTCAAACACTTCGGGTTGCGCCACAATAGCCGGAGCCTCTTCAATGATCTTTTGATGACGACGCTGAATGGAACAATCTCTACCGAATAAACTTATGGCATTCCCATATTGATCTGCCAACAACTGCACCTCCAAATGCCTCGCTCCCCTAGCCAGTTTCATCACAAATATAGGAGAACCAGGAACTTCAGCCTGAACTTGCCTAAACAAAGCTGGAAATTCATCTGGAGTATCCACCCTACGGATACCCTTACCTCCACCTCCTTCCGATGCCTTAATCATTACGGGAAAGCCAATTTTTGCAGCAGCCTGCAAACCCTGATCCGGACTCGTGACACATCCCCGACCAAATAATTCACTCGATATCTTAATCTTCTTCCCACTGTACTGAGCCTTCAGCTCAGACCCTGACCATGGCAGGGTTGGAATGTCAGCTGTCTGGGCGACAATTGATGACGCCACTTTATCACCCAATGCCCACATAGCACGTTCCGGCGGCCCCAAAAACACCAAACCCTTCTTGTGCAGCAACTCAGGCAATTTAGGATTTTCAGAGGCATGACCCCAACCAGCCCAAACTGCCTGAACCTGCGTCCGCACAGCAATATCAAGAATCAACTCGACATTGGCGTAGTTATTGTTATTGGATCCCCCAGTAACTGGGACATAGAGATCAGCCATTTTGATGTACTCAGCATTGGCTTTCAGATCTTCCGGTGTTACCATCACCACGAATTTTACCGCACGCTCATTCTTGAACATCTCATAAGACCAACGTCTGATTGAGCGCATGCATTTTACAGCGGCAATTCCATTGTTGGCGATCAACACCTGAACAAAGTTAAGAAAAAAATCCTTTAATGCTAAAAAAAAATGCTTGCTGATGAGATGAAGGGGTTTCGACCCCGGGATACTAAGTTCGTCGAGAGTGTGCTCTTGTAATATACAAAGATATTCTTTGAAAATTAATCTAATTGCATAAATTTTTCTTAGTTTTCAAACTCTCTCATTCTCATTCTCATGAGAAATTTTGAATACATGTTTACAAACAAAAGTTATTGTGTGCTGGTCATTATAGATAATTCGAATATTAAGTATTTCGGGTTGACTGATATCTAATCTAATACTCTATAAAATTGGCATTGAGGAAATAAGAAAATTTTAACCGCACAGAAAAAAATATTTTGTAAAAATGTTCGTAAATGTTTGTGAATTCCTATAGCGGAGTTACAAAATGCTCGTGAATCGTACCCACAAACAAGTTCATAAAAGTTTGTACTTTTTCACAAACATTGTTCATAACATGATCATTTGACGAACATTTTTTGTACTTTTACAAACAAGACTACCTGTTATTTATTAAGACTACCTGTTATTTTTTAGCTAAAATATCGACAAAAAATCATTTAAATTTTATAAGTCTTACTGTGTTATCACACTTGCACATTAAAAATTTAATATGATTCACATTAATTGTCGCTGGTGAGAGTTCAAATGTGTAATTTGTGTGTTTGAATCATTTTATATTCAAAATTTGATCTATTTGTTGATAAAAAGGAAGACTTGACCCGAAAAATTTGATATAAATGGATTTATAGCATTAATGCGAAAAATTAATGCGATTTTCTCTTTAATTTTTTAATGTGAAAAATATTTATATTTTAGGTAAATTTAGACTTATTTTTGCAGGCCAAGTCCACTTCTTTATCAATAAATAGAAAAACCCCAAATATTAAGTGACTCAAAGACACAAATAACATATTTGGACGCTCACAAGCGACAATTAATGTGAATCACATTAAAATTTTAATGTGCAAGTGTGATAACGCCGTTATACAAAAAATGGTCATTACATGACCCAAGTTAACAGTTAACATTTAGATTAATATATTGAGATATAGTCATTATGTATGATTAAAAGTAGACCTCTTGACCGGAAATGATTCCGACAATTTCCAATATATCATTATGAACGTCATATTCGTAAATTTGACTACCGCTTTGCCGAAAAAAATTAACATAAATTCTGTAAAAATGCTGATTTTCAAACTTAATATCTAAGAAAAATAATAATTTTTCACATTTGCTCATTAAATGTGTGGTTTGTCTTTTTGAATCACTTAAGGGGTTACATGGGTCTCTCAGGTCAAAAAAATCTTTTTTTTTTATTTTATAGTTATAACATTTGAAAAATATTTTCTGAAAATTTCAAGTCAATCGGAGTAAAACTCACGGACGTAGAGCAGTTTTAGTTATACATTCCGCCCGCGCGCCCATATTGTTGTAAAACTTTAAACGCGTTTTTCTCAAAACGAGTCTACTGTACCGATCTTTCTGAAATTTTGCATACTTGTTTTGAGAAGTATTTTCTCTACTGTTTGAACGAAGGATTTGCACTTCCTTTATGGCCTCCACACATTGGGAGCAATTTTTGTCAAAAATTGCTTTTTTGAAGGAAATTCCCTGCAGCATTGTAGGCAGAAACGTCAAATTTTTGTCAAAAACGTAATTTTTGACGAAAATTGCTCCCAATGTGTAGACGCCTTTAATCAGAATCATTTTTACAATACAAAATGTTTTGAAAAATAGGGTAAAATTGATACTTTTTTACAAAAACTTTTGCCAAAAATCCAAACTTTTGTTTTTCTCAAAAATTCTTCGTTCATCCAGGGATCCAACTAATCCTCTAACAGAGTATATTTGATTTTTTGATTTCAGTTGAACCTACTGGGAGAAATCCTGCCTACCGCAAGGACTGTTTTTTTTTTGAGGAATTGTTCCGAAAATCAGCTACCAACGGTCGAATTTTCAAATTTTTTCAATTTTTTTTTAAATTTTGTTCTAAAGTTACTCTTTCATATCCCAAAAGTTGGAGTTTCTAAAATATTTTCGACACAATAAATTACTATTAGGAAAAAGGCATATTTATTGTCCTGAGAGACCCATACCCCTTAAATATTTAGAGTTTGATCTAATAATTATTTGTAAGGTAGACTTGGCCCACAAAAAATGATTTTCTATTCATCTATCCGTTAATTTAGTCGTTACTAGAACTAGAGGTCAAATGACCAATCAATGGCTAAATTTAATAATGTTCGGGTGGCTACTATAAGATTATACCTTCATTTTTTAAAAGCACTCTTTCTTCTCCTTAGGACAGTTTTAAACTTTAAAGGATGTAGGAGAATATTTCATTAGTAAACTGAAACACCCTAAATATTTCCAAATTACTCTTCATACTAATTTTTTTAATAAAGGATTCTAAAGGCTCAAGAATGCTCATTTCTCAACCGATTCGAGCAATTTTAGGTTGGCTGAAAAGGTCTTGGAATTTTTAACAATTCAGAATCCTTTTAACTTCCAACCTGTTGCGAAATAATGATAAACCGATTAATTTGTGTTTTCCGATATGCGAATCCATTTAAATCATCCTTGATCTGCTGCAGGTAAAAAACACACTAGTGAATAAAAACTGTGAAATGTTCGAAACTCTAATGAACACAATTCTCTACTTCGTCTAGTTTTATCGCCAAAGAACTTTATTAGAGTTACATTGGGGTAATTTAGAATCTGACACAAATTGGAAATTTTCGCTATGGCAAATTGAAACAGAGAATATCTTCCTTAATACTAAACGTGTTTATACATTATCTATAGTACAATTTTATTATTTGATTTTTTGTGCTCCAGATAAACCGAAAAATCTATTCATGTTGATAGGTTTCAATATATAAATTTCCCATGTCAATTAACCCTTGCGTATTTCATCGTCAGAAAAATTTTTTCAATTGCTCGTTTTTTCGGACGGAAAAAGCAAGTTAGTTGATTTTTATTTATTCAATTTTGTCGACTTTTTTCGATTTTTCCAAAAAAAATTCAGCCAAAAAAGTGATATTTTTATTATTAACTGTATGCAATGCTCAGCACACAATATAATTGTTTTTTAATGCCTTCGGCACACCTTTTAGATCAGGAAAATTTCACGAAGCCGAAATTTGAATCCCTTTCTTTCTTACACGTTTTGCGTATGTCTGTCTCATTCTTTCGCTCTCTAAATTCGATTGAGCTAAATTGAATTTGGTGTGATGTTCAAAAGAAGAAGAAGAGTGCGAAAAAGTGAGATAGTCATATGCAAAACGTTTGAGAAAGAAAGTGATTCGAATTTCGACTTCATGAAATTTTCCTGACCAAAAAGGTGTGCTAGAGCCATAAATAATGTTTTTGACATTTCAATGAGAGTGAGTAGTGCCCAAAGCACAATAACTTTTATTTTGTAAACATGTTTTAGACATTTCAATGAGAGTGAGTGAATTCTAGATCTAGTCATCTTACTCAATGCGCAATGACTTTTGTTTGTAAATATGTTTTCATAGTTGCCTCTGAGAGTGAGCGAGATGGCTAGATCAAGATTTCATTCATATTTAGAACATGAATGTTTAGAAACAAAAGCTATTATGCGTTGGGCATAACGTCCAAAACACAATAACTTTTGTTTATAAACATGTTTTCAAAATTTTCTATAGGAGTGAATAAAGTGACTAGATCTAGATCTCACTCACTCTCATTGAAATGTCAAAAATATGTTTACTAAACAAAAGTTATTGTGCTTTGGGCATTATGTCTATACCACAATAACTTTTGTTTGTAAACAGAGAGAGAAATTTAACAAGGCAAAGGAAGCCTTTCGACGTAGAAAGTCAATAGGCGTTCAATATTTTTTGTTCAAATTAATACCCCTTGTTCCAATTTGTTCAATTTGTGCCCAACACAGTCCAAAAATTAATGTTCTGCCACACTCTCGTATTTGTCCTGCATTTAAGAACTTTTTCATTTAAATTTTGTTAAATTATAGAAGGGTCCAAAAACAAATTTATGTAATATTCTAGAAAAAAGAATTTTTTGAATCTTGTGTCGAAATAAAAGCTATGAAAATAGTTGCAAATTACCCCAAATACACATGAATAATTTAAGCTACCTTTCTTTGTATGGCATCTAATTCGAGCATTTCGCAAAGCTTCGATGCCTTGTAATACTTTTTTAATGAGATTTAAACGATTTTACACTGCATTTAAATTAGTTGTTTTTTTTTTATTTAACACCATATAAAATGGCTTTAACGTCATTTTAAGTCCAATGTTAAGTACCCCTATATTCTTTAATGACTTTTTTCGCTCGTTTTTTTTAATATTGCCCAACCCTAAATGTTACTTAATTGAAATCAGTAAGAACAAGTAATGAAAAAGCCAATACTTTTAAAAAACCGTTTCACTCTGTGATAGTTAATGGTTAATTCCTGGATATTTCCCGAAAGAAATACTACTATAATAACATATAGTTACAATTAATTAGAATTCAAAAAGCTAAGAAAATGCTGGATAATGTTTGAATTTTCTTAATTTTTCCTCTTTAAAAGAAAATTTGTCGTCAAAAGAATTGCTCTAACGCACAATTCTTTACAAGTAGAGTCTCTCAAATCTGAATCTCTCAAATTCGAACGCCGTTTGGATTCAAAATGTAAAATGTGAGGTTATGTTAAAAAGTTCGTATTCTAGGTGAATGAAAATCATATTTATGTGCTTCTTCCTGAATATTTACATACATTATGATCGTATAAAATGAAAAGATAGTATGTTACCACTAAAACTTGCGAGAAAGTGCGAGAGTTTGATTCAAAGTACAATTTAATCTTACACAATTTCGTTAGTTTTGAAAAAATCGTTCGAATTTGGGAGGTGAGAAATGTCAAAAATACCCCCCGAGCGTTCGAATTTAGAAGACTCTACTGTATTAGGGTAAGTGTGCCAAATTTCGGCATAGTTGCATGCAAGCGTCAAAGTCTCAAGTTTGAAATGTAATATTTTAAATTCAAATTTATTTATTTTTTATTCTTTCTTCTTAAAGAATGCTGCTTGGAACCTTTTAAAGAGTTTACCGTCTTTATTTACTCTATAATCATTCTTAATACATTTTAAAATGAATAAAAATGTAGACATAGCTTTGGTGCCCTATTTCGGCCACTGTCATTCTCATAGTTCCTTGCCCTTCGGGAATTCTTCCAATATCTTTTTCACATCATCTTATTTGTCGAAGCTACATTTTTTGTTATTCTTTTGCATTGTATAATCTCTAGAGTACGTAAAATATAAAAGTTCATGGAAATTCGAGGAACAAAAAAGGTGGCCGAAATTGCAAACTGGCCGGAATGTGGCACACTTACCCTACCCCTATTCTTTAATGACTTTTTTCGCTCGTTTTTTAAAATTACCCAACCCTAAATGTTACTTAATTGAAATCAGTAAGAACAAGTAATGAAAAAGCAAAGATTACTTTTAAAAATCGTTTCACTCTGTGATATTTAATTATTGGTTAATTCCTGGATATCTCCCAAAAGAAATACTACAATAATAAAATAGTTACAATTAATTAGAATTTAAAAAAACTAAGAAAATACTGGATAATGTTTGAATTTTTTTAATTTTTCCTCTTTAAAAGAAAGTTTATCGTCAAAAGAATTGCTATAACGCATAATTCTTTACATGTTAATAATACTTTTGCCGATCGATATCTTGTACAATATTTTCTTTGGCTTTTCAATAGTTCAACATAAAATTCTCCGGGTATATGATTTTATTACTCAAATTCAATAGAAAGCAATATATATTAATCATTATTAGTCTTTTCAAATGATATACTTTAACAATACCGCTTTTTAAAATGCTTTATGCCTGCCAACGAGGATGACAATTATTTTTGGATCATTGAAAAGAAAAAATTGTAGAATATAAGAATGAAAAAGCAAAAATTTCAAGAGAACTAACGCAAAATTTTTGCTTTGAATAATAAAGACGTCACCAGACGTTCTTTGAATTACAAAAAAAGCTCAAGTTCTCCAGTGATGAACATTCATTGAAAGATTTCCATATCCCCAAAGCTACCTTATGCCTTCCCCTCTCCTCAATCTTCTAGCCATTAAAAATCACTAAACTAAACATTTAAGCTTGAAGAGTCATTTAGATGTTCGGTCAGAATTCAATTGGTGTACAATGTTTGATATTTTAATGAAGAGCTTAAACATCGCGCGCAGCACATTCCGTCAATTTTTGTTGTGATGTCAACCACGAAGATTATTCTCTAATAAGCCAAATAGTGTGTTCTCCATGTGTGAGAACAAACATAATCAACTATATTTTCAATAATGATTTTTTATCTCTTTATTCTGTGGCTAAAACAACGCAAATATATTACCGTACTTTCCTATACAATTTGCAAGAGATACGAAAATGACGCGATTTTTTTTTCTCTCTATACTACACATAATGCCGATTGGGGCATAAGAGTATGAGTAAATCAAGGCTAGTGAGTCTCTCTTTCATTGCGTATTATATTGATTATATAAGACTTTTCGGGCATGCTGGAAGATGAAGAAAAACTGCACAATCACACAATAAATATTTATATACATAAAATTTTCTTTGCATTACCTTATTGATGACACGATTGCCACCAAATTTCTTCACAAATTCCTCAGGAGTTGCCAGTACAAAGTCCCTCTCCTGGTACCGATCCTGTCCTAGACCCGTCCCATGGGACATACTTGGTCTAAAAGGTCACCAAGAAAGAGAGTAAAAAAAAACAGAAAGGCCCTTTTAGTTTAAAAAGGTCAAACTTGAGATTTTAACAAAAATTAAAAAAAAAAACACAATTAATCGCTTCATAAAAAACTCATCAGAAATTACTTTATTCCCGTATTGAGTGAATTAACTTTGAGGAGTTGAGAATCAATTGGTGGTGCTGGATCCTCAACTTTAATCGGTGGATCCTCAGATTCTGATCCACCTCCGATTTTGATATCAATCCCAATCGGCATGGCCACTTCCACATTGTCCGTTGTCGTGTCCCAAGTACTAGGTTCACCACTTTCAGCAAGAACAAATCGTTTGCTTGCACGACGCTTCAGCATAATTTTTCTAGCAATTATTGGCCAAATACACCCAAACACCATAAAACATAATTTCTCGTATGAAGCAATTATTTAGTCTTATTTTCCCACTAAACACTTTAGCACACACACTTCTATTTTTTTTTTTCAGCAAAACTCTCTTCTTGGCACTTTCCCTTTAACGAACTCTCCAACAAATATATACACAACAAATCCAAAGAAGAGTAATATATTGTCACACTCTTTTGGAATTTAATTAGCAAAAGGGGTTCACAACACACAGGTTGAACATGTAGAGTAACTAATAAGAAAATTTTTCGCATATTTAATTAATAAGACAAGAAAGAGAGTAACGAGAGTACGAAAGAAATTGAAGGGCAGAAAAATAGCAATATTTTTTGAAATGCACTCTTAATACGTGAGTAATTAGATAAAAATTTTTCCGTCCACCAAGGAAAACAGCTACTGATTTAATTGCCCACAGAGATCTCTCTAGAGACGTTGAATATGATTGTTTTCTGACGTGTTAACCCATTAAAACTCGACATTGTGGGTCATTTGGATATTTTGGGTCATCTTGGTTTGTACGTTAATTATTAGGTGGTTCCACAATGAGTTAACGGTTTTCACATAATTTTCTATGCTTTATTTATATCGTCAAGGTCAATGTCAAGGTCAAATATCCACCATTTTATTCAATAAATTTACCACCGTTTTAAGAGGTGTACTATTAACAAAAAGACTAGACTAACCGAAAAAAAATTGTATAGTACCGTCGTTGCGGGTGACTGCACTTTTTTCGCTATTTTTCAACTTTACCCTCTAAAAGTACATAGTTAAAGTGAAAGGAAGGGGGTGAATGGGTAAAATTATTTGTATTCAGTTGTTAATGAATGGATTTTGTACCACTATCATTAATTTTATAAAATTTTAATATGTTAAAAAAATCAAGAAAAAAGGCTTGCACTTGGGATAAGATGCGGGTGACTTTGCACTTTCGAATAAAAACTAAAAAATCAACAATTTCTGATAATAAACGACAATGAAGATCTTCAGTTCTAAGGGTAAGATGCACGAGATCTACAAGATGACGTGATCGCCATCTTGATTTGACTTTCCTTTCCGCCATTTTGAATAACTGTCAAAACCTAAAACTGGTCCGATTGGGTTTAAATTTTAATATGTTGTAGCTGATGTCAAGACCTTTTCAAAAAGTATCTATCTTCCAGTCTACGTCAAGTATTTACCTAGATACAGAGGCTCAAATTTTAAAATTTTGTAATACTCATATTTTGGCGGTCTTTATTTTTTAATAGTCAATATTTGAAACCTAAACGAAATGCCTCAGTAACCATTAAAAATGGTTGAGACTTTTATTTTATATATTTATTTACTCTAACATAATTAAAAAAAAAAAATAAACGAAAAGTGCATTTAATTATCTTTTTATTGTTTCATCTATGAAAAACAGTTCTTCAGATACTCAAATAATACGCTGTTATAAACAAAAACATTACTTTTCTTTTTATTTGTTTGTTAGATCTCATCGCCTAACGATAGTGCTGCCTTTTTTTTATGGTTTCGATAAAAGAAGCTCCCCGTAGTTCTGTATTCATGAAAGTGTCAAAATTTTGGACTTGGATCCTCTGTATCCAGACAACCGCTTGACCTAGGTCGGATTTTATATATGTTCTGAAAAGGCCTTGACATCAGCAAGAACATACTAAAATTTCAGCTCAATCGGATGAGAATTTTGTTTTGACAGTTACTCAAAATGGCGGACAGAAACGTCAAATCAAGATGGCGACCATGCCATCTTGTAGATCTCGGTCATTTTATCTTATGTTCCCACAAAATTGGATAATTTTTAGCCAAATACTTCTATAATAAAGTTTTAAAAAGACCATTATATGCAATTTTATAACATAAATCATGCGTTCTTAGGAAGATAATAGGGAAAAAATATTTTAATAAAAATAATCAACAAAATCGAAGTGGATTATTCTAGCCAGATAAATTTAGATTGGATTTGGGCAAATTACTACTCTGAAATCGATTTTGGAATTGCACCTTCAGATAACTTTTTCACGGAGCCGTTTTTTTCACAAAATACCTATATTAGCATTTACTTATATATATACTTTGACATGTTAGACTGAATCAGCGAAGACCATCAATACGTGCTAGAATTTATAAAAGTCTTACGGACAGCAGAGTGCAAAGTCACCCCCCGAGTGCAGTCACCCGCAACGACGGTATTTTTAATCGTCAGTGTTACCATCAGGTTTAAAAACGGATTTTTTCGCTGCGTTTAGGAATGATTTAAAAATTAAAAAAAAAGTTAGCATCATTAGCACTCCCTTATTTCCAACAGTTAACACCGTCCTCCCCGTAACTATTTGAATTGATATCGTAATGTTTCAAGAAACGGCACCGGTTTCTCCTAATAGCCTTCCTAGTATTACCTGTGAGTTTCTTTTTCGGGAGCGTTATCGTAGAGAGGTTTAGTATTAAAAGTTAGTTCACGTTGGATCGTCATACGGAACAGATCGTTAGGGGAACACTGAAGGTTCTGTAAAAACCTCTGACGGTCAAGCGCTCATTCACGCGATTGCCTTTAAAAGTCCCGCCCTTACAGATTCCTTAAACGAATCTAACAAATTTTGACGAATTTTATCGATTTTTATTCAAATAACTCGTATACGGGATCCAAACATCTAATTTCATAGGCCTAGCTTTTCAATAATTTTACCAGTATTAACGGATATTGGTCATACAGCGCTTTACAAGATCTTTTCCATCGTTTTGGTCAGCTCCACCAATACAAATCGACAGTCTTATGGCCTCTACATACTAAAGAAATTTATGTCCATATTGAAGAGTTTTTCCTACACAAGCGTAGGGAATTTGCTGCAATATGGACATAAATTGCTCTAGTGTGTAGACACCATTAGATATTCTAATCGATACTTTACCATATTCCTAAACGCTGTTAATTTTACGATGTGAATCGCGTGCAGTGTCGCTTTTCACGAAGGAAAATCTCAAGATTAAATAATTCAGACATTAATTTACATTTAATATCACCATATATCAATCGCGGTACGCGGATATTCCAGATGCAACTTAATATGTATGATCTACAAACGTTTTAACTTTCTGCTTCTTAAAAACAGCAACTTCTAAACCGACTTAACATATAAGCTAGATAAACAAATTTTATAACTATATAGAGTTCCTCTCTGAACAAAGTATTGAAAAGGTTGGTCCTGTTTTATCAAATTATATTATGAAAAAAATCACTCAATTGAAAACCTTGTTTTATAAATGAAGGCCTAAATAAGAGAGTCAGCAAAAGGTCTCAATTTTGGGGAATGCACGAGATCCGTGAACTATCTCTTTTCATAATTTTTCGGTTTTTGGATTTAAATTGGTTTTTGAATCTCTAGAAACTCATTCTAAACTTGAATTAAAAACTGGTTGAGAAGTTCGCAAATTCGGGCTTTTACGCTTAACATTGGAAAACCTATAGGAATGATTTGATAGACGAAATGTTCTCCTAGCCTAGACACTCTTTTTAAATCATATCCGGGAATTACAAAAAAAATTGGAGTTCTTAGGATTAGGGGAGAAAAAACTATTCTCCTGGATAATTCAACTTATAAGAGGGGCGAAGCTCAGAGATCGGAACTTGATATCTATTACCGTTTACCCTTTAATCGAGGGTAAACGAGCAGTAAAAGGTAATTGCTAATAGTGTAGAACGGCAAGGTACCTTACCCTGAAAACTCCTTTAGTACATTGAAAGCGAAATTAATGTTCATTTTTGTCTAATTTTGCCCTTACAACCCAAACCGTTTAGGATTCAATTTGTAACAGAAAATGGACATCACAGACGGACAAACAGACATACTCACAAAACCGTGATAAGGGTTTATGCACCTTTTAGGAATCCTGACGTCACTTGCGGCGAAGATATAAAACATGTTTGGGGCAAAATTCGCAATTTCCATACACACATAGAATATTATTCTGATAGTCTAAGATTAATAAAAATGTTTGTTGGAAACCTCTTATCTCAATCTTGAGCTTTTCAAATCCCTCAAATCAGCAATTAAGGAAGCAATTGCATTTTATATTTTCATCAGGTAAAAGACACCTCAATGAAGCCTTCAACACAACATCAATTTCACGTGAAACCTGTAGCGTTGGCAGAAAAGCAATCCCAGAAAAAGTGAAAATTTTTATCCACAAAAACCCTTTTTTTAAGAGACCCAAGGAAACAAGAGAAATTGATTAAATTCTTCAGCTCCAGCAATTACTTAATATTTTGACCAAGACGAGCGATAAATGCTCGAAAGTTGATGGGAAGGAAAATCAGGTTAAATATCACTCTCTTGAATTATTAATTAAAACGAAACAATATTATTTGCAATACAATACACGGAAAAAAACACAAATATTTATCACTCCTCTTTCACCCAATCACCGAATATTATAACACCAGGAATTAGGTAGCCATCAAGAAAATTTAGGTCAACAGAGGAAGAGTGTGAGGTCAACAGAATATTTTATAAAATGTCCAAAATATTTTGCAATACAACACAACAACAACAACAAAAAACTTTCTCAGCGAGTTTAGCGGAAAAAGCGTGTTGGCACCGAGTTGAACAATCACTGACTGACTCTTCCTCAATAACTTCTTGTCCATTAGACTTGGGTATTGGTGCTAAAATTGTTGCGTGTATTGGTTTTCTGGCGGGGGCAACTCGCATTTCTCCCGCCACCCAATTTTCTCCTCCCACCTGCAGATCCAAACACCTGAGAAATCCCTCAATGTATTGGAGAAGCTTATCAGGTGCATTCCCGTCAGTACACAGAGTCATTGAGATACGAAAGACTTGCACGCTTCAGAGATGGAAAACCTGAAGAACTTATTTTCTAGATTTAAGATTTAAGATCAATCCTACGGTTTTAGAAATTTTGAAATTTCTCATAATTTTTTTTCAATAGTTTTGCTACCTTTTAACTGGATTATGTATCCTCACATTCCACAGAAATAAAAAAAATCATAGGTTTAATGGGGAAAAACTACAACCGGAATTAGTTTTATAGAAAATTATAATATTGAATAATAAAATACTGAAAATGACTATTCAGTATTTTTTTATGAATTATTAAACAACAAGAATGTCGTAATATATAAAGTTCTTTGATTTGTATGCTAAAACTAATTTGAAAAAAAAAAATGTTTTTCTAGCAATACAAATCCGGAATGAGTCTATTTAAAAAAAAATACGAACTGACTTTAAAACAGAGTTCTTCCGAAATGTTTTTCAATGCCCAACAATTTCTGTTGCCCTGAAGAGGATTTGCATTTGAGGCACTTGCATTACTGATCAATAAATATCAATAGAAATTTTTAAATACTTTACAGTTCGAATTTACATCCGGATTGTTCATTAGAAAAAAATAGGGAAAAAGTTTTATAGAAGCAGATTACAAAAAAACAGGAAGGTAATGAACATTTCTTATGATGTTTCTTACACTTTCTCGTATATTAATGTAACGGCTTCAGACTGAAGGTTTAGCCTTGTTTCCCGTACGTCACAAAAATCTAAATAAGAAATCAATTTTAATAATTTTTCAAATTCTATTGAATCATTTGCACTTAATATCTAATCCCAAACGAAAAGGTTTCTCAAAAATCTTGCCTTATAAAGAATAAAAAGAGGCCAAGTCTTCATTTAATATTTCGTCTCATAAATTGCTTCGGTTTTTGTTACTTTTTGCCCCATACCTTTTATTACTTTTTACCCCAAGTGGTCATTTTTAATTAGCGGATTTCTGGAGAAAAGAATCTTTAGAAAATACTAAAACCGATAGGGCCTCGTATTTAAAGAATCCAAATCATTTAGGAAATATTCACCAATCCATCAATTTTGGAAAATAAATAAGTAAAAATTGAAATCTGATGTAAGAAAAATATTTAAAAGCAGAGCTAAAAAGTTCAATATTTTTTATTTTCTGAATTCCGTGTTCGAATGCTAAGAAACGTACGACAATGAAGAAGCTCTATGGAGGCAATCGAACAAAAAAACGAGAAGCAACAAATAAGTAGATTTAGTTTATGATGAACCGGAACGCGATCAAGACCATTATAAAATTGCTGAGTGGTTTTATGCAAATTATACTCCCTCCTACCAAGAAAGTCTTACCGATAAAACATATAATAATAAATTAATTTCAACTACAGAGCGGCCAAAATACGATCTAAGCCAAGGAACAATCTTAAGATAAGATTTTTCCAGGGGTCAGGTCTCCATTTACGATTACCAATGCATCCAGGCCTGAATAGGGCTTCTTATGCTTCCCCACTTATCCCTCGATACGGGTGGCTGCTCTATATCACAGCTCTGTGTGCGGCCGTCTCACACATAGCGCCACACAGCAGCCCATCTTAGTACGGTCGGTACGTGTTTGGTTCAGTTACAGTGAATATTTATATCGACTTAAATACCACTTTCATACCGAAACTCGTTCTCGTACCAGCCTCTATTGTCTAGGCGGTACATTTTTTGCTAATGTGTACCATTGGCATTACTATTCATTCGTTCACTGGACGAATTCAAAGCCGATATGGCATGAGAAATCTTTTTCTGCTGCTGCTCAGCTTTAAACCCGAGATCTCACAATCATAAAAGCTCTAATTAGAAAGTTAATCCCATAGAAATCTTTTAGTTCAATCGCGTTTCCTGATTGGATAAAGCATAAAAGTTTTCGAAGCTTTATTCAAGTAGAAAAAGTGATTAAACTAAAATATTTCATGAGATTAAATATTTAACTGAATGTGGACGGTACTTTATCATCTAAGTCTTTATAGACGATTGAATGGAACACCAGTGACCCAAAAAAATTTGTTCCTGCGGCCATCTAAAGTCATATTTGCTCAAAAATAAAATTTCCTAACTCTCTCTCTCTCTCGTATTTAAAGCGTTACTGTGTTATCACACTTGCACATTAAAAATTTAATATGATTCACATTAATTGTCGCTGGTGAGAGTTCAAATGTGTAATTTGTGTGTTTGAATCATTTTATATTCAAAATTTGATCTATTTGTTGATAAAAAGGTAGACTTGGCCCGCAAAATTTTATATAAATTGATTTATAGCATTAATGCGAAAAATTAATGCGATTTTCTCTTTAATTTTTTTAATGTGAAAAATATTTATGCATTAGGCAAATTTAAACTTATTTTTGCAGGCCAAGT
This sequence comes from Phlebotomus papatasi, assembly GCF_024763615.1. Lineage (NCBI taxonomy): Eukaryota > Metazoa > Arthropoda > Insecta > Diptera > Psychodidae > Phlebotomus > Phlebotomus papatasi. The sequence continues at coordinate 35,898,052 of NC_077222.1, forward strand.
CCACTTCTTTATCAATAAATAGAAAAACACCAAATATTAAGTGACTCAAAGACATAAATAACATATTTGGACGCTCACAAGCGACAATTAATGTGAATAACATTAAAATTTTAATGTGCAAGTGTGATAACGCCGTTAAAAATACTTCTGATTTTTTATCTTGAAATTATCCCCAGTGAAAAAATCTTTCATCTACACATTGTGCAACTCTGTTCTCTCAAACATTTACACACTATCCACGTCAATAAATCGACTGATGTTGTTTAACTGAGTCACCAATCATTTGTAATAAAAATTCGCAAACTTATATGCAAGAACGACAATTGGAAAACCCATGTCAAATATTTTTCTGGAAAAGAAAAAAAGGAGAAAAAAAGATAGAAGAGACTCACCTAAGACGCTTTCGCTTTTCTGCCAAATCGTGTGACATCCTTATGCCATTCGTCACGAGATTCTGATTGAAGTCATCACGATCCTCTGTTGCCTCCTGACCATTTTCCGCTGCTTCCTCTCCCACCGTAAAACTCGGCCGATCGCCCGTATTTGCATCAGTCTCCATCGCTGGCACACAGTCACCGTTCACTGAATCAATATCACTCTTGTTCTCAATGATAAAATTCTCATGTGAAAATTTCACTTTGCGTATAACTGGGATCTCTGTTTCGTCACTCTTTGCAGCACCACTCAATGCACCCTCCTCTTCGCCGTCTGCCAGTATAATCAATCAAGAACGAGAGGAAGAGAGAAAAAAAAAGAAAGGTAGATGGTAAATTAATTGGCTGGCAAATGCACTGCAAGAAATCAAACAAAATTACACACTCGAATCAACAACTGGAGCCGGTGTTCTAACAGTGCTTCCCTCAGCAGCTTTCAAGAATAATTTCCGAAAAACTAGCGCCACAATTGCCAAGAGGCCTAACATTAAAATGCCTAGCATTTAATCGCACGATCGATTTACCATCGTCCGAAGGAATTTATTTCATTGGAAGTTTCGTGGCTGGAAAAAGTCAATGAGAAATCAATAAAAGGTCGAAAGCCACTAAAGTCTCTGCCCCTCCCCCCCACATTTGGCCATAAAATATTGAACCAGGCACAGGAAAAAAAACTCCGCTTATCGACACAGACTGATAACACTCCTCTAAATTCACGTAAACAAAAAGCTTCTTTCATCTCTGATACAGAAAAATTTTTATTTTTTAATTGGTCAATTTGTCACGTGTTCCCATTGAAGATTATTCATTAAAAATTTCATCATAAACTCAGTGAAAGAAATTTATTAAAAAAAAAATCCCACAAAGACGCCAAAATAACAACGAAGAAAAAAATTAAAGGTCAAGATCTTATTTAAATTTCCAGAGATAGCAAAAAAATTGAAATATTGAAAAGCAAAGACAGAAAGAGAGGAAGCAACGCTTAAACTCTTACAAATCCACTGATAAGATTTCTATTTATTCCTCAATTTTATTTATCGCTTTCCTTCACGTACATTATGCAATCAATATGCCATTATATTCACGAGAGGGCATTTATCCCAATCTTTGATACGGAATTGACCACAGGGAGAGACAATTGAAGGACAAGTGATGATGATTTTGGGGTCGGATTTGCATCGTATGGATCGTATTATCCCACAGTCGTAAATCCATCAATGACAAGTGATGAATTTTTTGCTTTCTGCTTTGTCTTTTATTAAATTTTATTGGATGTTTACTGCAAATCTTCATAATTTAGAAAATTCATTAGTTGTTTTCTCAGAAAAATAGTTATAATCGACTTATACTAAAACCCGAAACCAAAAAGTTTAAAGTTTATCAGATCTTTCACTCGTACTAATCAGATTTCTATAACTTAAATATTTATATTAAATATTTAACTTTAATATTTAACTCTTTAAGGACGAATATGACACCGGTCTGCCAAAAACAAAAACTAATTTTTCAGACTATTTATAGGACAAAATAACTTTCTAGAGTCACAAAATCACTTTTATTTTTAGGACACCGATGTCGCACTCGTCCTATAAGAAGGGTTAAACTTATTTTATTTCATAATGGGAATAGGGGAGAATAGGATAGAGTAAGTGTGCCAAATTCCGGCCAGCTTGCAATTCCGGCCACCTTGCAATTTCGGCCGCTTTGCAATTCCGGCCACCTTTTTTGTTCCTCAAATTTCCATGAATTTTTAGTTTTCACATAATCCAGAGATTATACAATGCAAAAGAATAACAAAAAATGTAGCTTCGACAAACGAGATGACGTGAAAAAGACATTTGAAGAATTCCCGAAGGGCTAGAACTATGAGAATGAAGGTGGCCGAAATAGGGCACCAAAGCTATGTTTACATTTTTATTCACTATAAAATGTATTACAAATTATTTTAACCGTGCAAACAGACGGAATTCCCACGGGAATTCCCACGAGCAAATGGTAAAGTTGCTATACAAGCGCCCTCTGCAAAAGTGCACGAAACTGCCCGAATGTCTTGAAATATTTTGAATTTCAAATGGAAATTTTCCGTTGGAGGGTGAAATATTCAATTTTCTAAAATGACAAAAAGCTATCTCTCTCGAGATAGCTTTTTACTTCCGGAAAATTCCGAAAATTTTATTTGGGGTGTTTTTGAGCAAGTAATATATGAAAAAACTTGTAAAATCTACTATATATAGTGATCAAAAAATTTTTTTGAAAGCAAATTTAAAACCGATTAATAATAATATAATAATTTTGAAAATATTAGTGTTTCTGGAGTGAAATAAATATTCATCAATAATATTTCAGAAGTGATTTTAATAAGTGGAAAGGCAGATTCAAAACATATCTTTTTCACTAGATTCCATTATTAAAAAATGTAAAGAATATAATAATTTAGAGAAGGAACTTAAAGAATAGTAAGAGCTGTCGAAGTTCATTAATAGCAGTTATAGCCGGAAACCTTAGAAATTAAATTTTCGGCTATAAAATATTACTTTGAAATAAAAGACCAATATTCTTTTTATCGTTCAATTTATTGAAAATAGAGTTTTAAAATTTTTTACAGACATCTTCTTTCGAACAATGTCCATTCAATTATTATACAAATAATCTTTATATTTATCTCTGCTTAACTTTGCTTCGCTGCTTGGTCTGCCGGGGATATGTCTATTATTTCCTTCTAAAACATCAACGTTAAGAACATTTTCAAAAATTAGATCTTTACTATGGCTGGTCTTTCTTATAAATTTGTGGAGAGGAATTACAGCCTGTACAATAGTAGTAGAAAACTCTGGTTGTATTTCGATTTCCCCCCGAATTATCCTAAATCTATTTGAGAGTATCTCAAAAGCTGTTTCAATTATTCTAAAGACTTTGTCATATTAATAATTGAGTATAAAAGACAACACGTAATATAATAGAGCCATTTTAATAAAATAAAGTACCTAAAATATCTTCCAGATAAGGGAAGAGTACCCCGGATCGGAATGTTAAGAGACATGCTCGATCTTTAGTTGAAAATATAAGCCTCAAATTACTATTTGGTATTTTTGTGTCTGCTAATCGATATACTAGTAATTCATTTAACTATATCTGCGCATTTGAATTTCAAATTTTAAGAATAAATTAATAAAAAATAGATGTAATTGCAACGATGTACTCTGTACCTCGGATCGTCACAAATTTAATCAGGTGTATTACGGAAAATTGGTTTTAAAAATTAAATCTAAACTAATGCACTGCATTCTTATGAGAGTTAAATGGTAAAAAGTAGCTAATAATTTTAAAAAATTCATTTGAATTGGTGCGATAACCTGGTAGTAACCTGACGATCCGAGGAACACTGCCGATCGCTGGTGCTCTTCCCTTATATATTCCGTTATTTATATTCGGAAAAAACACAATTTGAAATTCAAATCTTCGGAGCATTTTTGTGTTGCGCTTGAAGCCCACCAGAGGCGCATAGAGCGGATGGTAAAAATTTGACAGTTCAATATGGGAATTTCCATCCGGAATTCCCATCCGGAATGGAAAATCTCAAGGGAATTCCCGTGGGAATTCCGTCTGTTTACACGGTAAAGTAAATAAAGACGATAAACTGTCTACAAGGTTATAATCGACACTCCTTAAATAGAAGGAATGAAAAAATCAATTTCTATTAAAGATATGACATTTCAAACTTGAGACTTTGACGCTTGCATGCAACTATGCCGAAATTTGGCACACTTACCCTAATATCACACACCTGAAGTTTTAATTTAAAGACTCATTTGCCAAACTTTTATTAACTTTGCGTTAAGGGGGCAACCTGAATTAGGAAACCAAAAAAATAGGGTAGATGACTCAATTAATGCCGTGTCCCATTTGATGCCACTCCTAATTAATTTATATTTTTTGTCAATATTTTGGAAGATTAACATTGCAAAATGAAAGTACTAGTTTACAATTTTATAATGCACTTCTAAAATATTGAAATAGAGTAAATGTCCAAGTTCAAAACCATTTTCAGACGCTTTAACTTTGACAGAAGATTCAACACATTAAGTTCATATTTTTTCTGAAGAGAATTACATAAATTTGCTCCTTGACTCTTCTAGAATGTTACTGTTTAGTGAAAATTCTTTACATATTAATCATATATCATATAATCAACATATTAATCCAAATGGAGACAAAGGAAAATTTCTAATTGGAGACAAACAGTGTAAGTGAAACCGCGACGAAAGGCTTCCAAAACCTTGTTGAGTTGCTCTTGAGTGCAGAATTTGTTCTTATTCTTGGTCTTTTCTCTTTTTCCATCTAAAATAATAGGAAAATCTCTCCAAAAAAATCATATTTCCAGGGTTTCCTATTGAAGTATTTGCAGACACTTCAGAAAAAACCCTTTTTGTTCACGAAATAGGTAATTATTTCATTTAAAAACTTTACGTACCATTAACAATAAAGATTAGCACTTAATTTAATTAAAATTATCTAGAAATATGACATAAATGTTAAACAACTTTTAATTTTTCTGCCAAATTAACAAATTAAAATTTGTGAATATGAATGGATTTTTGCTTCATTTGGAGCAAAATTAACTAAATAATGAAACTGAGATATAGAAAATATATAAATACAGTAATTTAGTACTGTATTTATCACGAAAACAGGAACGTTTCCATTTGGAGTAGAGAAAAATTTCCATTTGAAGCAGGTTTTGAATTAGTTTAATTTACCCTACTAAAAAAAATACAAATTTATTAGGGGTGGCATCAAATAGAATATGGCATTCAATGGGTCATCTAGATTTTCTCTTCATGCTGTAAAATATATTTAACAAAATGTAAGATCATTTAGACGAGAATTTCATTCTAAAGAGAATAGGCTTTAATTTATTTTAATCGGTCAATTAGTTTTCAACTGTTTTCTATTTAACAATATATTTAGCATTTAAGAATTTTGGCTAATGAGATTTTGGCTTTAGGGCATAATCACATTGACAATAAAATGCTCGCCGTAGCCTCACCGTATTTAATTAGTTTACGCATTTTCATTGCAATTCTTAGGTAAAATCTCAATTACCGTATTACCTTATACTCGGGGGCACTAGGTGAAAATAATAATAAAAAATTGAACAAATAAAACAAATATTCGATAAACGGTGAGCAAAAAAAACTGTACAATTAATTTCTCGTACAGTTTTTTTTTCCTCACCGTTTATCGCATTTTCGTTTGATTTCTTCAATTTTCTTATATTATTTTCACCTAGTGCCACCGAGTATGAGATAAGGTATTACGGTAATTGAGAATTTGCGTAAGAATTGCAATGAAAATGCGTAAATTAACGAAATACGATGAGCTTTCTACTGTCAATGTGATTCAATTAATTGATTTTTGGCTATGCTTTATGGCAATTCGACAATACATATTTTTGGCTTTTCGGGATTTTGGCTTTCGAATTTTGGATTTTTGAGATTTTGACGTTAAGGGATTTTAGTTTTTTCGAAATTTTAACCCATTCAGAGTTTAGACTTTCGAGATTTCGGCCCATCCGGGATTTTGTCTCTTCAGGATTATGATTTTTCAAGATTTTGACGTTCTGGATTTTGGCTTTTGGATTTTTGGCCGGCACTGATAAAAAATTCAAAGATCACCTATGTTCAACTATAAGAGAATTAATTCTGAAAGTTTTTTTTGCTATCTTTCCCGCGAATTCAACAAAAACGTAAAAATTAGAAGTGGAGAAAACGCGCTTCAAAATTTTGGATATTCACTCTTTTGTTCCTTTACGGTTATTTGCTTTTTTCTCCATTTTTTTGCATATTCTGAATTGGATAGTTTTTATCAATAAATTTAAGCAATAAAAAAAAACCATCGATTTTTTGAACTTGTAATTCAAACTCCTCCTTAAGGTCAGCTTGTTATTCTTGGGTATTAGCTAGAGTACAACTTTAGTACAATCACAGCGTTTTTTCTTATATTTTTACAATTTACCAGATTATTATTTGTTTCGGTAAGATATCTCAGGTTCTCACTTAACAGAAAGCCACTTTACAAGTGAAATTTAAACAAAATTTTTATAAGAGTGAAATTGGACCTTTTACTCGAAGGTAAATAATCAGGCTCAGTGAAATTTATTTGCATTGTAATAGCCACTCTTTTTTGTCCCGAAATACACCATTCTTATTTATTTACGTTTTTTGCTATTTTGTATAAACAATTATGCATTTCTCAATATTTTTCGGTATGAATATTATGCCCAACGCACAATAATTTTTGTTTAGTGAACATGTTTTTGACATTTCAATGAGAGTGAGTGAGATCTAGATCTAGTCATCTCGCTCATTCTCATGGAAAATTTTGAAAACATGTTTACAAATAAAAGTTATTGTGCGCTGGTCATTATTCTGGATAGAATAAGAAACATAAATATTTGTATAAACAAAGAAAAAAACAATTTGAGACGTCGTTAAGCTATTTAAAACTTGAAAGTGGTAAAAAGTGTTCCGAAATACCACACGTTATCCTTTACTGGTCTACAGGTAACATCGATCGCTCATAATTAGAAACGAATAACTCGCAATAGGCAAATTTTGAGAGCAATTTGAAGCTGAGATTTTACATGCAGAATATAAGATTTTTGATATTTAAAATCTCTATAACTTTGAAAATAACTATCTTTCAAGTATAATATTCACAGGGAAGGTAGAGAGTATAAAGAAGTATTAAAAAACGAATAAAACGATTTTTGTAAAAAATCGAGTTGTTCGACTTATATTCTAAGTCGTCGACATTTGGTCCTTCGAGTCGCATGATAATGATCATACTATTTTTTTTATTCTCTGCGCTCTACGTATAGATTAGTCCTGTTTAGAGAATGCTTTGTAAGACTTCAATAACTGGACATTTTCTTATCGTTTGTACACTTTACAGGCATTCACTTTAGTCCGGATTTTAAAGCAACACTTGAAACACCATTAAACACAGGCATTTAAAACAATAACAAATTTTTCTTCTAACAAATATCTTTATATGCTATATGTATATTCTAACAAATATATTAAGAAATAGGTTATCTAAATAAAGATTTATAATATAATTTATAAATTAATTGCATCTTAAAAAATAACAAAAAAAATAAATAGAATATTCTTTATGAATTTGCACATAAAATGCCACACTCTGTAACTCAGTGATAGCAGTGATAATAAAGCAATAATTATGTCACATTTTCACGAAATGATTTTTTTGCAGCTTTCCCCTGTATCTGTCCATTAAATTTGCGCCAATAGAGATTAAAAAACATGAGCAAATGCTAAAAATTTTGATATTAAACCGGTTAAATCTAGAAACTAAACCAATAAAAGATTCACCCACTGAACAAAAAAAAACAACTTTGATAAAAATTCACTAATTTCACGAGATTTTACAAATTAATTCCTCTGGCTTATGGACAAGCTTAAAGCTCACGAAAGACGTAATTTCTTTTACGTTGAAAGCTTTATTCTGCCAAATTCACAGGAAGCAACACTTTGCAATTTTCTTTGATCGACGCTCAATAAGACAAGAAAAGATCTAAGAGTGTGTCGCAAAAAAATCGATAAAAATCGCGCGGAAAGAGATAAAAGAATTATGTCACCTTTGCTGCTTAGACACCCCACTGCGTAAAAATGTGTGTCAGGTGATAAGAAATTATAAAATTTGTCACTGAAGAGAGCACAAAACTCTGAGAATTCCGTTGCGATCGCTATGGAAGTGCGACTGAGACTGATTGAGACCTCAGCTGATAAATCAGAAACCACCAGAGAATCTCGAGAAAATGTGGCCTTTTTCACTGATTAACTGTCTAAAGTCAATGTCACGAGGTCACAAGGGAATCGTGGCAAAAATTTTTGTATCATCTCAAAGATTTACATAATGGGATGCACACACGAATCTTTGGGACAATTTCAGAAGTTCTAAGGAAATTCGAAGATTGCAAAAATAGTTTTTAGGGAAATGTCCAAATTTCTAAGATCATTTACGATTTTACACAAATGAACTTGACTGAAGATCATCAAAATTGATAGAATCGATAGAATGACACGAGTTAAAGGTCAATTCCTGACGTTATACAGGAATTATTACAACTAAAACACCAAGATAACAATCATTGCAAAATCAAACTAAGCACTAAAACTTTTTTATATTTAAGATAACACATAAAAAATCATAATCAATTTCAAAAAGCTTTGGAAGCTACAAAGTTTTCAAATTCCGAAAACAATAAAAGTTATTACTTTATTTTCAAGTCGTGGATTTTACCTATTATTACAGAAATTTAATCATGAACAATACTATTTATCACGTACAATACACCATTTTCAATTAATCCGAGACACATTCCTTCATTCAACCAGAGAGAGAGAAACGAAATGAGCATCATAGCAAAGCAACCACAAATTTTATTTGGTTATTTGCTGGACATACTTACGACTTAAGCCAAGAGACGGCTTAACGTAATTATAATCAAAATAATGATTAGATTACATTTCCATCAGTTACTGACTAATCCAACAGATTGACAAAAACTAATCGGTATTTTAATTTTTCCGGTACTAGCACAGTGCGGTGCATCTAGAAATAGCCCCATTTAATAGAGTGTTTTTAGGGTTTTTAGGTCAATGCTTGTTTTAATTTTTGTAATATAAGAGTGACCGATTCCTTCATTTTAAACCATTTGTGCCCATTTAAACGAAAGTATTTCGAAATGCACCATACTATGCTATGCACGCGGTGAGTTTTGAGAACTATCCGAAACTGGTTCGTTTCTGAGACAGAATCTCCCTGTCGTTTGTTATAATCCCTCAAGTGTGTCTCGGCTAAAATAGAAATTCGAGAAGGCTTTCTAATAAGTGTAATTTTTTTCATTATCATGACCATTTTCTTTCCAAACGTTATGAATTATAAGAGTTTTATTACAAGAAATTTAAAATAAAAATCTGACAAATAAATTTTATACGTGAAACGATAGAAATGAGAGTCTGAAACTATAAGATGCTATAAGAAACACGTGAGCAATACCACGCTGAGATGACTAGTTTCTTTATAGGAGCACGACAAATCTTTAAAAAAACAGCTAAGCTTGTAATGTAACACAGAGCTTTCAAATTTGGAGTTTTTATGCACTGAAAGTTAGGTAAAACGACACCAGCTAAAGGGGCTAAAACTATGTAGGGGAGCTTTATTTTGAAAGAGACATTTTCAATCAAAATACCCGCATTTATATGCAGTATACTGGTGCTATTGCAATGAAAAATGAATATGTGTTCTTAGTACTTTACTGTTCTCAAGTGTTCCTACATAATCGACTTGTCTTTGGACTGGTTCCTGTCACGACTGCTTGGCGGTTTTGGAACACGGCGAAGACTGAGAAAAACAGCAGAGACAGGTACCAACACAAAGAAAAGTCGGTAATACAGAAGCACTTGAGAATAGTAAAAAGTTAAAAAAAAACATGTTCATTTTTCAATGGAATAGCACCGTTAGGAAAGTTTTTCTTATTCGCCATAACATAGGCAAAATTAAGCGATAAAACCTTTCCTTTTAATTTTTTTTTATCAAGGGGGTCCGTGGTGCAATTGATAAGAGCATTCGGCTCTTGGGCGGTGTTACCCTCGGCTCGACTGTCATAGTTGTGTGTAAACATTGTAAACTGAATAATAAACTCGTAAACTGAACAATGTACGAAATGGCAATAAAAAACCCGGTACATCGAAATAAATTTAAAAAAAAAAAATTATCACTTTAGTGTTCTCAAGTGCTTCTTCTTCATTATCGGCTTTTCTTTGTGTTAATTTTCCCCGACGTGTACCAAAAACAACGAAACAGTCGTGGCTCGTGACAGAATCCAACACAACGAGAAGTTAATTGTGTAGAAGCATTTGAGAACAGTAAAGATCTTCTTGACAAAATGTTCATTCGAATAGCACCATAACTTACATTTAAAGTGGTCTTAGGCTGCTATTCTGCCATCTTTATAATTTTGTAAGATTTTGCGGAATTTGGAATTCTTGTTAAGAGTCAATCCAAGGTTAAGCAATTCTGTCGCCAAGAAATTTTATAGCAAAAATCAGACAAGATATAAAAAATTTGGAGACTTGTCGTGCAGCATCATCTGCGGAATTATTTGACACTGTATGTTTACAGTGGTTTGTTATTTTTCGCGAAAAAGGCACTTAAAATATCTTTAAAGGTAATTACATTCAATTCAACCTTGACAAAACTTTCATTTTACAAAATTTAAAAGGACCTCTAAACTTTCCTTGGATCGTACAAGAAAATGTATGGAACTGTCAAAGAATTTTTGGATGAATTGAAAAATTCTTGGATGTAGAATATGGTAATTTGAAAATTTTGTTGGAGACTTTATAACAAGGTCTAAAATATTTGGAGAGTATACTAATATTTTAGAATTTTATATTTTTTCTGTGAGAATACCAAATTTCTTGGATCTTGCTCAGTTACAAAATTATAAAGATGGCAGAATAGCAGCCTGTATTTTATAGCAGACTGAATATTTTCTTGAAGAGTTTTTTTCTATAAGAGATTTGCCAGTTTCTTGTATTTTTTAAAGGATTAAATTTTTAATTTGTATTATTTAACGAAGTTTTTTCACAAGGATAAAAAAGGAACACGTTAATTCCCCAAAAACTTTATAAATGCTAAAGATTCTTTTGAAAAAATCATAAATGAAACATGAATATTTTTTAGCACTTTACTGTTCTCAAGTGCTTCTATATAATCGACTGTTCTCTGTGTTAGTTCCTGTCACAACTGTTTGATGGTTTTAGAACAGATCTGTGCTCGTTAAAAGTCGTGTAATATCGGAAATTTTGTGTTGATAATTTTAATGGAAATTACAGATAACTATACTGGTAACACTAATCCCGTCTTTCACGGTGCCATGATAAATATTTTTGCGCCAAAAAGACAAAACAGACATAAAAACTCATATAGAAAGAAATTGTCTTCTTGATATCTTTGACGGAAGACGGATAGCTGTTCACTGCACATCCTTTTACTTGAATCTTGCAGAAATACAAAGAAATTAAATGCAAATATCACTTCAAATGGAAAGTTCTTAAATCGCGCGCTATTCAACTGTGAAAGAGAGATAGAGACACAAATAACTCACTTGACAAACGTCCAGCGGCGTTGCGGTTACAAAAAGTCTCTGAAATGCAACAAAATATTTTCTTCTCTATTTTATCCTTATCAGCAGGTCGTGTCCCTTCTTGTAATATGTACTTTTGCATTACTTATTAACCAAAATAGTGTTGTACAAAAGGGTTTTCCGCAAACCTATCCTGAATTTTGGGACAGCTCAAAAGAATATGAGTCTTCCAGCTCAAAATTTCATCCCAATATTTTTGTTGTAATATCGACAATTATTCACAATTAACTCAAATTATTGTATTCAACTAAATTATTAAAAGCATTTTCTTGTGAAAATGATTTAACTCTAGGAATTTAAACAATTTTCACATTAAAAAACCTCTCATTTTCTCTACGTGAATTTTCGCAGCATTTCGAAGAATGCCAACAGGCACCACCAAACTCACTTCGGCTTTTTTTTTTAGCTCAGACCTGTTTTAGAACATGGTGAAAATTGGGGAAAATAGTCGAAACAAGAATCAACACAAAAAAGTCGATAATGCAGATGCACTTGAGAACAGCAAAGTTCTAAAAAAAATGTTCAGGAGAAAAGGTTTCTCTTTTCATTTTTCATTGAATAGCACCACAACTCTAATTCACATTATCTTATTTTAATTTAAAAGCGGTTTTTATAAAATTAATTCGTAAGATTTTTAATCGCCCTTAATGCAGGGGCATAACATAACCTATGTTTCCCATATGTTTCTAGCGTGCCGAAAAAACTTTTGAGTTTATTAGCTGTTTTCTGTTATTGTAGAATGAATTATCAAATAATAAAAATACAAAATAAAAGCCCATTTAATGTAGAAAAGGCAACCGAAAACCCAAAATTGGCAACCTACGTAGTTTTGGAGATATCTCGTGAAATGTGTACGAAAATAGGAAAAAATTTACACTAAAACTGGTCGCATTTTTCAGAGCCAATGTCACCCCCCCCCTGCCTTAATGGGTTAACTTTAGAATTGCTAAAATAGTAAAGAGGCTAGTTTTTAACCCAAAATCCAGTGGTAAACTTAACACACTCAAAAATTCTCGAACAACAAAGCACTTAAGCAACTAATTCTTCAACCAAAATGACTCGCAAAATTGAACAGAGGAATTCCCCCAAGTTGCAAAAACCCGAAATAATGGCCAAAAGAACACTCTTCTTCTGGGTCACTGACACCATACGGAATACCGCTCTTGCACTCTCTCTCATCCGTAAATCAATTTACGCGCCAATTTTTCACAGCATGAAGAAAAAAATAGAAAGAAAAATTCCGCCGTCTCTGGAAGGAATCTTTTTCTCTCTCTTGGCCGTATATACGACAAAATAAATAAATATTCGCACAGGTGAGTTGTTGTGGTCACAAAAATAAATATTCATTGTTTTGCTTGTGCCGATTAACAAATCAATGACCTGGGCCCATTAAAATTGCCCAACACGTCGTCGAGTAAAAACTTGGGGACAATCGCGAGAAAACAGGAAGTTTTCCTGTGATTTTCATTCTTGTCCTTGTACGGAAGAGGCCTCCCTATTGAACATTTTCTCAGGGGAATTGTTCGGATTCCACTCGATAGTTTGCCAATTGATGAAACTGGGGATTTGGGATGCTGTGCAAAAATTGAGATTGTATGCGAGAGATGGTCCCATTGATCAAAATCTCCGGGAAACGAATACACTCTCGCACAGACCACGTTTTCCAACACCGTGTCAATGGCGCGAGAATTCTCCGCCAATCCGAGGACAAGGTCAGCGTCGAACCGGCACAAACTCAATCACAAATCTCTCTCTTTCTCTCTCTCTGGCTCTCAGTCACTTCCACCTAAGCCATGTGCGTAAAATGTTCTAAATGGGCATTATTAGAAGGTGGATTGGGTGGGAAATTTTCCAGACTTCCGCATCATCTGAGGAATAGCTAGAAACTCCTGACCATATCTTTAGTTACGAAGGAGTCACGTGAGTTCACCCAAAACCTAACTCCCATAGAATTTAGTCCTTTAATGGGTATCATGAGGAAAATTGCAAGAGAAAATCTTTCCGGAAAGGGTGGAGTTGAAAGACTTAGCACTGCAAATACTTTAGAAATCACTAGCCCGACCCTCATGAGGATCAAACTTAATACCAAATCACACTCCCGAACTAAAAATGTCGTGTAACTCACCAGGAAATTACTAGAAAATGCCCAGGAAAAGTGTCTATAGAAGAAATTTCCGGGAAGCTTGCTATCAGTTCAACGGTTACGAATCGACTGATTTGTATCAGTCTTCGGTCACACACTTCAGGCCAAATTTGATCCACACACACCCGTGTTCTTATTCCGGTATCACGATTAAATTATCATAAATTGTGTGAATAAGGAGGAAGACTCCCAAAAGCCATAACAAAAGGTTTTTCAATAGTGTCTGTGTGCCTTCCAGTGTCCGAATCCCAGACACTCAGTCCAGTGATCAAGGGAATTGTCCGAGACATCATCAGACTCACTCTCACCATTGCAGAATGGACAAAAGAACGGAGAATCGCGTGATATTGTAAGAAGATTGCGATTCAGGGAATTTTACAGGGAACAAAAACAACATTGCACACTGTAAACAACTAATTTGGCAGACTTCCCACACCCCCTGGCCCAGAGCTAAGTACAAAAACTTGAGAGTCACTTACTCAGATCCATGATTGATCCACAGATGGTCAGGTGAGATGCTGAACTGCCACAAAATCCCAGAAAATTGTATCGGATGCTGGGAGAGTTTTGCCTTCTTCCTTCTTCTTCTTCTTTTCACAATCATCTGACACTGACTGTTTGTCGATACATCTGAAGTTGGCGCTGAACAGATTTTTTTTGTATTTTTTACAACTGTTACTTTACGACTTTTTCACTTTTTCTTCAAACGCGAAATATTAAAATATGCTGAAATTATAAAATAAATTTAATTCCTATATTTTTTGGGCAAAAATTGTATGCTAAAAAAACACTTAAAACTCAGAAACAAAGAGAATACAGCTATTAGGAAGGATAAAAACAAAACAATCTTAAATTTACGAGAACTCTACAAAAACAAAAAAAGAAACATAAAAATTACACCTCGGCTCCTTGGTAATTACAAGGGGCCAACTTGTTTTTTTGCGATTCTGAGATTTTAATGCACTTTGGTCCTCGACACACTTGCAACTTAAGCCGAGAGACGGCTTAGTGGAAAATGATAGAAATGTAGTTTAACCATTATTTTGAATATAATTACGCTAAGCCGTCTCTCGGCTAATCCTCAAGTCTGTCAAGGCCCTTAGAAAGAGAATTTGATAAATTTACAGATGCGATTAAATTTCATTATTAGAAAGGTTTTTCAAAATATTCCTCTTTGATTGCTTGCACGGCTTGCACAATTTTTGTTAGAAGTTAAAGGGCACAAAATAGATTTATCGTTATCTTTTTGTGAAATAAAGGACTAACTCAAGCACATTGATCAATTGAGGAGCCCAAGGCAAAAAACGCTATTTTAATAGGGAAATGCATACGACTTATAGAGTTTTTGTGCTTCGAGCGCCTCAATTGATCCCTTATCATTCTACCAGTAGACTCTCGCTCAATCGACTCTTTTTCTATCGGGCGAAAAATTTTGTTGACAATTTTCACGTTTTATGAAACTAATTTGCTCAAATTCGCTGTAGTTCTTCCAATTTTATCGTGATTCTTTATAATTGAGCGCTTTTTGTGGAATTTACAAAGGCTTTGACGCCCAAATCTATCAATAAATCGGATGACATTTTGCCCCAAATGCCCAATTGAGAGAGAATCTACTGTAATTTCACGAAAATTCGTGCATCATTTAGAATGACAACAAGCTAATAGGGGGAAGTGGGGCACCTTTAAAATTCGGATTTTTCATATATTTTTAAATAAAATTGAGCCTTGTCGTGATATAATTTAGATGCACAAACAGATTGAGAAGTTAATTACATAATGATATGGCTCAGTTCCACTTAAACATAGGAGCTAAATCCCAATTTCAAAGGTTCCCTACTTTCAAAAGTACCCAAAACGTATTTTTAAAGGTAAAAATATAAAAGTTTCGATGTTTACATTAATGCTCATATCAATTAAAAAAAATATATTGATTTTGTTTAGTTATTGAATTGAGATAATTATTTACAAAAAGTTGAATCTTTCATATGAACGCTCCCGAAATATACAACCAATGAAGGGAATTATCCATCGTTTTTATCCCGGAGGTTGCAAAATCTACGCTAAGATGGTAATGGCCGCATAGAGAGTGGGATCAAAAACAGAGATAACAAATTCAATTCAATTTCACGCTGTCTCCTGAAAATGAGTTGGTGCCTTGTAATTTCCAAGGAGCGACATGTTCTTAATGTTTTCCATGTATCATGTTTTTAATGTAAATTGTAAAATTTACGAGAAGCTCTAAAGAGGATATAAGAAATACAGATAAATGTTGTTCATATATTTTAATAAAAACATTGAACAATTACTTGGTTTTGGATGTTGGATTTATGAGGTAGCTATAAATGTGACCTATTTTTTCAGGAAATGTGTGACATACGAGCTAACAATAATATGCCATAGATGGGTCAGATCGGATTCATTAAAAATATAGGGGAAAGCTTTGATCGTTCGCACATACGCTACCTTCAAACACTTCGTATTTCTTCCGTATTCATTTATGAATCTTATCTATGGCTATATATTTCAATAGCTAGTCTTAAATCCCACCTTTCCTGAAAAAATTGGGAGTCTAATCCTCTTTCCTAGTTTCAGGAAGCAAACATTAAAAACAGGTCCAAATTTGTAATTTTGATTGTAATACTTGATACGATTTTGCACAATTAATATCACTTTTCTGAAAAACGACTATCACACGAAGTAGATGGGGTTATTAGGGTTTATATTTATGTAAAAACCTTTTGGGCTGAAGAAAGCCGCTTTTGTGGGTGGAAGAAATATCACAAACTTGACTCACATTGATCGATCGCACATAGAAGACATTGTTCCTTCGCACATTTTCCAGGAAACTTCATTTTAGATGCGATCCCTCATATTCACATCTATTGTAATCTACCGATTTGATCCATCGATAAAAAGTAAAACTTGAAAATCTTAAAGTTGATAAACAAGAAGTAATTTGACTCAAATAGGCCGCAGTTGAGTAATTTTTAATCAATTTTGCATTTCTTTGATGTAAAAATATTTTTTAAGCTTAACACACAAACTGAATGTGCAATGACAGAATCACATCTACAATAAGCTCTCACAGTTTACAACTGGTTTTTGAGACATAACCTCACTTTTGTGTTGTTTTTCATGTCAAAGAAAAAAATTGTCCGTGAGAAGCTGTTTTGTGAAAATTTTAACTTGTTCACCTGCTGAAGCTCAATATCTGTGCTAAATCCTGATTCCTGCAGCTGTAGGGACAGAGAAATCTTCATTGATGCGCATTTAAACGTTTTTGAGGATATCCGGCTCCGTAGAAGAATGGTAGAATCTTATGCGATCTTCTCGCTTGCAGAGTTTTAGTCAATTTTTAGCTTAAAAAACTTATTGATTAGTGTAAATTTGGTAATATTTGGACTTTTCAAGAAAGTATTCACCAGATTTATCGTTTCCACAGTGAAATTCTCATGGAATCAAGCAAAAAAGTGGTTTTTAGTGTCATGAAAATATATATCTTAGAAAAGTTCCAAATAAATGATATTAAAACGTTTCATTCCTTATAAAAACAGTTTAATCAAGTAGATTAGAGTTCCCTTCAAACAATGATGTGAAACTTTTAGTTTTCGGTGCAAAATTTAAGGTAAAAATAGGGTGTTCAGTGATGACGTGAATCGTGTGCGAAGATGGAAACTTGATTGAACTTTCGCACAAATCGCCATTAAATTTTCATTTTCCTCTGGAGGAAAATCTGAGCATTTCCTGGGATTATCTGAGGTGGGATTATGAACCGTATAAGAGACTTTTTTGGCATAGTTGGAGAATCGATACGGTTTGCATGGTAGTCAGAAAAAATCACTGAACTTGAACATCATTTTTGTGTGCGAAGTTCAAAGCCTCCCCCTATGGGAAAAATGTGAAGGGTTTGAAGCCAAAGTGTGCGCGAAACCTGAACTGAAAGCCTTCCCCTATACGCACATTACGATAACATGATAACCCTATCGCTATGAACTGAACGAGTACGGTCAAGAGTACGGTCGATTTTTAGCTCATACCCTATTTTACTGTCTTCCACTAAGCACTAGTTTACAGAGGGAAATATAATAAATTATTCATCACCTATTTTACTGTCTTCCTAGTAGTATTACCCCCTTTTTTATACTCATTTTTTGAATTATAATAAAATTTAAACTGTATACACTAATTTTCTCCGTTTATTGTTTTTTCGGTGACTCTTTGTTCAACCTGCGTCAAAGGTTCTGAGTTTAAGTGGCTCTAAAATTGCCTCATCACTCTCACGAACCTCATAAACTGCGAGATATTGGATATTATTGTTCACACAGTGAACATGGGTTTTTAGTTTAGAAGAAAATAATTAAGAATATTATTAAAGATTAAGATAAATTCATATTAACTTTTATTGCAAGAAGAAAATTATCAATATTTAATGGGAGAATTTTAGCACTTAGAATCATCATAGGGAATTTATTCATTTTGGGATATATTTTTACACTATTAAATCGTTAGATAATGAAGATTAGAAAATAATTTGGGTCATAGTTTAGTTTTTATTAACAGTTTACTTTTGTATGTTTTCATAAGAATAGGGTGAAAATTTCCCATTGCCATAGATCAGTTCATTACAATTTATGCTGACTTATTATGTATTAGCCAATTTTGCCCACAAAATGGCTTCGGGAATTTCTTTCTCTCTCTCCACTTTGTTAGGGGATTTAGTACTAAGAATTTTTACTTTATAAACAGAGAAAATTGGAGAATAAACGCCTTTAAAATTTCTCCTCTTGAAAGAGCAACTGCTCGTGCATATTAGCCTCTAGACAAGGTGATGCAACAGGGAAGAAAAAGTAAGTTTAACTCAACTGACGTGTTTTAATAGATGTTCCAGAGAGTTCCAGTTCTAGTTAATCCTTCCAAGGGATCTACTCTCGTTCATAAACTTGAATGAATTAAATTCATCCTATAGCCTTGATCTTAGCGGAGGCTAAAAACGAGTAATTAACTTCATTCTACAAAGAGTTTAAAGACAGCGAATGAAAAATCAAATGGTTAGAGAATGTGCGCCGTGATTAGAATGTTTGGTTTTGCAAGCAGAAATATATGAAAAATAATGTAATATATAAGAGTCCTTGTCTATGCAGCAGTTTGCTCTACTGGAGACAGAAAGTATGGAGAATGAGCTGTGAGCTGTATTTTTTGAGTAAAATAAAGACGAGCTTTCGAATAATCACATGGTTGGTTAAATCAGTAACACTGCTATCTGCATTTCTCTGTCATTTTCATATATTATTATAGAAGACTATTCAGCGATGAGTCGTTTGCAAGAAATACAGATTAAAATGCAGTTAACTGAGTTGCTGATCCAACCGATGTTTTTCGTGTGAAAAATAGACGATTTTGCCAAAGATTCTCCAGTGAGGTGATGCTTCTTATTTTGGACAGGTGTTTTTTCCTCGATATTTTGTAAATATTTAATTATTATGATGAGCAATTTGTATTAACACGGCTAGTGATGTGTAGGTCTAACCCCATATCTGCTATTTATTTATTTTTACTAGAGAAAAAAATTATTAATTGATGATTTGGTATTTTTGAATACATAGGTAAATTTATATCGGATCTCCCAACATTTGATTTTGGTCAAAATAAGCCACAAGGCCTAAGACCTTAGTAAGGGGGGAAAAAAGCAATTTTTTGTGCCTAATGTGTTAAAAAAAACAAAGAAGCATAATCTTTACGAACAATATGCAATACTAAAAGCCTTAAAACACTCCCGGAAAGACGATAAAATGCATGAATCCGCACTTATCTGGACTGTCGAAGTCAACTTTCTTTAATAAATTATATGGAGGGTTTCGAGATTCCTTGGGACGAACTACGGTTCATCTTCATAAACAGGAAAATGACTTGGTAAGTTAAGTTCTTGAAATATACGGCAATGGGCGTCTTATTGAGGTGGATGAGCTGTCCAAAATTACAAGCAAGGTGTCCAAAATTACAGTCAAATTATGTCTACACTTTTATTCATTTTTGAACGTAATAAAATTAATTTCAGAAAAAGCAAAAATAATAAACTGCTTGTCAAGATTCCAATAAAACATTTGAAAAGGAATTACCATTGATGCTTATACGTAGCCTGTCCTAAATTACAAGTACTTCCCCTAAAAAATATCGCTCCTTGGAAATTACAAGGGGCCAACTAATTTTCGGCCATTTTTTAGGAGACAGCGTGAAAGATTCAACTTTGTGTAAATAAGTATCTCAATTTTTAATGACTGAAGAAAAACAATTTATTTCTTTTCTATTTGTATGAGCACTAATATAAACATCGAAACTTTAATATTTTTACCTTTCAAAACTTTC
Organism: Phlebotomus papatasi; assembly: GCF_024763615.1. NCBI lineage: Eukaryota > Metazoa > Arthropoda > Insecta > Diptera > Psychodidae > Phlebotomus > Phlebotomus papatasi. Next base: position 35,918,225 of record NC_077222.1, read on the forward strand.
AAAATATGTTTTTTAATGAGTTAGCTCCTTGTCGTTTTAAATGATGTGCAAATTTTGCTGAAATTAGAATGACAAGGGATCAACTTGCTTGAGTTGGTCCCCTGTTTCACAAAAAAATTGAACGATAAATCTATTTTGTGCCCCTTGACTTCAAACAAAATTATGCAAGTTAATCAGATATATTAAAATTTTAAAAAACTTTTCTAAAAACGAAATTTAATGACTTAATATCATATGAAAATATATTAAATTGTCTTTCTAAGTGCATTAGAATCTCAAAATCGCCAAAAAGTGAGTTGACCCCCTGCAATTTCCAAGGAGCGATATGAAATTTTCCGTTTCCATCTGAATAAATGATTCCTAATTGAAAAATCAAGAATAAAAATGATGGCCATTACTTTTGCAAAAGTGCGATATGTCGATAAGATTTTAGCCAAGACACAAACTAAAAAGCTTCTACAAAATTCCGCTAGGGGCATCCAGTGTGTGATAACAAAATATTGACTTCTATTTGTGACGCGCCCGCGAATTTGTGAAAAACAAGGAAAACCCTGGAAAAATCATGCTGGAACCTAATACCATTAGAACAGAGCACAAGGATGTAATACATGATGTCGTCTACGATTATTATGGACAGAGGATGGCGACTTGTTCAAGCGACCAGACGGTTAAGGTAAGAAAGTGAGGTTATGATGCAATGTTTACCTTTGAAATTTTCACATTTTCCTCGATTTTCGTGACTTTTCTTGAACTCTTGCAGGTTTGGGATCAGAATGAGCAAGGAGTGTGGAGTGTTACAGCCAGCTGGAAGGCTCATTCGGGATCAGTTTGGCGATTGTCATGGGCACATCCTGAATTTGGTCAGGTACTGGCAACTTGCTCTTTTGACAGGACAGCTTCAGTGTGGGAGGAGACCATTGGAGAGAAATCCTCTCCCACCATGGCTCCAGTGAAGCGTTGGGTGCGTCGAACAAATCTTGTGGATTCCCGCACAAGTGTCACTGACGTGAAATTTGCTCCCAAAAGTCAGGGATTGCTCCTGGCCACATGCTCAGCTGACGGAGTCATCCGGATATATGAGGCTCCAGACATCATGAACCTCTCTCAGTGGACACTACAACACGAAATTGCCTGCAAACTCCCTCTGAGCTGTTTGTCCTGGAACCAATCAATGTTCCGTCTGCATTCCCCGATGATCGCTGCCGGAAGTGACGATGCAACTCAATCCACAGGCGGCAAAGTTTTCATCTATGAATCCAGCGAGAATGCGAGGAGATGGACAAAAGTTGAGACACTGACTCAGGTCACAGATCCCGTTCACGATATCGCCTTTGCGCCCAACGTCGGAAGAAGTTACCACATCCTCGCCGTGGCCAGCAAGGATGTCTACATCTTCAATCTCAAGCCCATTCTTGAGCCCACAGGCACCTCCAGGCTGGAAATCCAGTGCGCTGGTCAGTTTAATGATCACTACTGCACGGTCTGGAGAGTCACGTGGAACATCACTGGCACCATGTTGGCCACCACCGGAGACGATGGATGCATCCGGATGTGGAAGATGAATTATATGAAGAATTGGCGATGTGCTGGTAGTCTCAAATCAGACAGCGAAAGGAATCAGGACTGCGATACTCCTCCGCCAGTCGTTCAAGTCACCAACGGAGCCATTTCCCAGACAAAATACTACAAGAAGGGCACAATCACGCATCCCAGTCAGGTTCCGTGGCACTAAGAACGCTCAAATGAGGCAACAATTTCTATTTTCTCATGAAAGTCTAATAAATATAAATTTTTAATAAAAATTCTTTGCGTTTTTTATTGAAAAATTTAACGGTCCACTTTGATTTTCGATTGATTATGCAAAACGCGGATTTAGAACACTTTGCAAACTGGAAATTGCAAAGATTCCTTATCTAAAATCAAAAATGGATTTTTGAAGAGAAATAGTAAAGAATGGAAACACCAAGGGGTAGATAATTTTGTAAAAATTGTGCCATTTTTCTAATTTCGCACGGATTTGTCGATCTCGTGTGCCTATTTTCCGATTCGGCAGAATTTCACAGAATTTGAGAATTTGCGCAGAAATTCCATGAACATTCCGTAGAAGTCCCATTGAAATTCCGCAGAAATACTATGAAAGCTCCAAGGAAATTCTGAAGAACTTCCGTGTAGTTTCTGCGGAGCCTGCGGAGGTTCCGCTAGAATTCCCTAGAACTTCCGTGAAAATTTGTGAAAAACGTGTAAAATGGAAAAGAAAAAAATGCTCCCAAAAACAATGGACACTTTAGATCAATTTATTGCAGGTGAGATTCTTAACGTGAGAAAACTTGGATTGCAGATTGCATGCAAATTCGATTTAGAACTAAAGATGAGAAAGGGACTGATAATCCTAACCGGCTTATGTGGGTGAGATTCTTAATGTGAGCTAACTCGAAATGTACGCAAATTCAATTTAGAGCTGAAGTTGGGGTACGCCATTCAGTTATATTGGGGAATCAGTGGCGCAATAGGCAAGACTGTTGACTCTTGGGCGGATCGATTCCCTGGCTCGATTCACTGTTGTGAGTTCGAGTCCCGCCCGGTGCAAAGATCTGAATGTTTAGAAAAAGACATTTTCACTGTGATATAACGTAATAAAAAATGCACCGCCTCGCCCAACAACTCCGGGAGCATGGAAGAAGCATTCACCATACTACGGGAAGGCGCTCCTGGGCGGTCTACAATGGACTTCGCAGATTCTTCCAACATGGGATATAACGCATTGTAAAAATGATTACCTTGTAATAAATATCTCGATACGATTAATAATTCAGTTATATTGAATCAAATTCGTGAAATTATACAAATTTTGTATTTAAACCAAAATATCAAAGATTTGTATGGACTGGCAGAAAAGTGACATATGAGTGAAATGTAGACCAGAATGTCCTCTACAATTTTTCCGTAGAACATGATCCCATCCATTACTCAGAAGGCGAGACAAGCGCGGTTTTTTGTTTCTCAACTCGTTTTTTCGACCAGAGCGCCCCAAGTGTTCATTTGGTGAACTTCAACTATATCAAAGAATTGTTGTATTTTGCGGGACTTTCCATTTAAACGCCTATTTTAAGTGTCTTGGTGGAGTAGAGGCAGTCAAATTGGCATCTGAGTGATTTCAAAGCGTTATTATGGGAAAAATCAATTTTTTCACACTTAAACGGCAAAATCGGAGTGATAGCGTAGTCTGATCGGAAAATGATGTATGGACGAAATGTAGAGACAAGTGTGCTCTACAATTATGTCGAAGTAATCATCAAAATCGGTTCAGCGACAGTCGAGATAATTGAGGTTATGTGATATTGAAATTAGTTTCTCAACTGTGGCGCCCCTGGTGTTGGTCTCATGAAGTTCAAAAAATGTACTAGAAAATTGTAGCATTTGGTGAGATCTTTCGTTTAAGCCCTCACTCATCAAAATCGGTCACATAGAACCGGAGATATGATTTTTTGAATTTTGTGAACTTTGACCCCTCATATCTCCGGTTCTGTTTTAACCACAGCGCGCATACGCACCATTTTGGAAACGTCCTAGACTGGACTACAACATACTAAAATTTCATTAACTTGCACAATGCCGTTTTTGAGAAAAGTGACTTTGAATTTCGATGAATTTTGACGCTATCACAGCGCCACCTGTGGTGACTTTTTGAACTTCTATCTGAAAGTGCTCATCGAGACGAAACCAAAAAGGTAAAATTTAGTTCAAAATGTTAATTAGAACCGGAGATAGAAGCCGGTCAATATTCGAACTTTGACCCCTTATAGCTCGGGCCAGAGATTATCGATCGGCTTAATTATTTTTTCTTTGATAGGTATAATATGCGTCTACAACATACTAAAATTTGGGCCCGACGCACAATGGAATTTTTGAGTTATTTAATTTAGAAAATTAAAAAATCTTCTTTTTAATAAGAGCGCCCCTAGCGGTGGTTTTATGAACTTGTGATGTTAGAAGCGGAAGTGGCATATCATGAGAGCTTTCCAAAAAGCCTTCACTTTTTAAGTTCTGACAATTAGAACCGGAGTTATGGCCATTTTAAGAATTGTTTTTTGGACCCTTATAGCTCGGGTCAGGGGGGTCAGGGGACCTTAAGTTTGGTATTGATCGAAAGCTCTAAGAGGCAGCTATAACATACTAAAATTACAGCACGATCGATGCGATAAGGGCGAAGCTATTGAGAAACCGGAGAAACCAAAAAAATGGAGTAATAAAAATGGCAGAAGGCAGGGTTCAATGCACCATATTGCAATTTTCATCCGATAACCTTTGCCGATAACTGTAGGTCGATATCTCTACACGGACAGACGAACGGACGGACGACGGCCGAACGGACAGACGGACGAACGAACGAACGAACGAACGGACGGACGAACGGATGGATGGATGGATGGATGGATGGATGGACGGATGGACGGACGGACGGGAACGTTTTTTAGCCACCCATATATTCGTGATCGGGAAGTGGCGAAACACATTTTGGCAAAATTTGTGCCCGATCGGAGAACATGAGATTTTGTTAGGATTATAGTAAGTGAGATTGTTAAAAAATCCCACCTTAATAGGGGAGACTGGGCAAAAAGTCACAAATCGAAAAATTCAAAATTCAATATCTTCCAAGGTAAAAAAGATAGCGGCTCAAATTTTTCTCTATAGATAGCCTCCATAGACCTTCTTCAATGTCGTAAGTTTCTCAGAATTCGAATAAGGAATTTAGAAAATAAAAAAATATCGAAATTTTTAGCCCTATTTTTGAAATATTTTCCTTGCAGAAGATAACAATTATTACCTACTTATTTTCCAAAATTGATGCACTGGTGAATATTTTCTAAATAATTTGGTTTTTTTGAATATGAATCCGCTATCTATTTTAGAATTTCACAAAAGTTCTTTTTTCCAGAAATCCTTTTATTAAAAATGGCCACTTGGGGTAAAAAGTAACAAAAGGTATAGAGCAAAAACTAACAAAAAAGCGAAGCAATTTCTGATGTCTCACGGCGAAAAGAAACGTCATCATCATGTCTCGCCGCTTGTTGTTTGCATTGGTCAAAAGATTTGCAGTCTTTTGTGTGTTTTTTTTTCTAAAATAGCATAAAAACCGTTTTTCTCGTTTTCTCACTTTTCTCGCAGAGAAAATGGTGTTTTACAAAGCTGTAGATGAATAAATTTTCTATGAAAATATGTCCTCTACTCTGAAAAAAAATGGTTTGTTAAACGAACAAATGGATTTTGTTGAAATGTTGTCAAAAAGATGTTATTTGCCAATTTGACAAAACTTGTTCTTGCATATTATATGGAAAAACACCCTTTTGACAAACTTTTAACAAGATCCAGTTGGCCGCCGATTTGACAAAACTTTTCCATATTCTGTATGGAAGAACATACTTTTTACAAACTTGTCTTGTTAATTTGACAAAACATTTTTTCCACAGTAGGTTTTTTTTCAAATTTACGGAAGTCCGTAATGAAGCGAATCAAAATATGATAATACCCAATGTCTGATACTATTTGCCCCAGCATTTTTGAGAATTTTCACAAAATTACCTTTTAGAAATTGGCTCGAGAAGCGTATTTCCTTACAAAATAGAGCAAAATTACTTTCACAAAGTTGTAGAGAAGTAAATTTCCTATAAAACTGCGCTAAATAGAAATTTCTGAGGCGCTCGAGTAGCTTGTAAAAAATAAAATATCCGTTTTGTGACTTTTTGCCCGAGTCTCCCCTATACTTTTAATCTTAATTTAATAATGTTTTAATAAATAATGTTTGAATAATCTTAAATTTGCTTTAATGTTAATAACGGTCCAAAGAATTATGAATGGAAATGAATGAATTTGCAACAGTTTTTCAAAAAAACGTTCACTGAGGAGATATCGATTAAACTTAATTTGCAGAAGTCTCAAGAATGTCTCACATTTGTATCGGGCCAAAAGGATCTGGTAAATAGGAAAATTCTCCAAATTACATAAAAGACATAAATTGACTGTGAAGCCCTCCAAACAGGAAAAACGCATTTACTGCATTGCCTGAAGGAAGTGGATTCGATCAATGAGACCTCGCATTCGGTGTCAACAGTGGGCACAAATATTTTCACCGTAAAGAACCCCAATGTGAAGGATTTCGAGAGCAATAAGCAGAAATCTAAGCAAATGCTCAGTGTACAAATTCGCGAAATCGGAGGGACAATGGCACCAATTTGGCGAAGATACTTTGAGGATGTTACTCACGTGATTTACGTCGTGGACACTTCAAATCTCTGCCAGATTTCCGCTGCTGGCGTCCTCCTGTACACAATCCTCACGGAGCCTCGTCTCCAGACAGCTGAGATGCTTCTGGTGCTGACCAAGATGGACCTAGCCTATCGTCAGATGCGAAATGAAGCTCTGCTGATGCTTCAGCTCACGAAACTGCGAAAGGAACTGCGACAGAGAATCACAGTGGTTGAAACGAGTTCTGTGACAAAAAGTGGCCTCAATGATGTCCTGGATTGGCTCTTCTTGCACCCCAAAAAAACCACTCAATTGAAAGGGCCCCAGTCACACTAAAAATTTTTCAATTTCATTTATTCCTTTCTCTTCCCCCTCCAAATCCAGCATCTGTCCAGTTTGTTCTTGGGTGTTCACTTGAACGTCAGCAGAGGATTGAAGATGATATTGAGAACATATTTGCCACATTTGATGAAGCTCTGACTGAAGAATTCCCATTTGTTCTCACTGCCACTCACTTTAACATATGTCAACTCCTTGTCTGAACAACTCAAGCATCCCATCGCCTGCAAATCAATCCGAACTCCCTGACTCTGCCCAGTCTTCTTCCCAGTCTCACTGAACATCTTCAGCTCACCCACAAACCATATTCGATCGGACTGATTGAGGCGCACTGTGAAGTTTCCAAAATCATGCTCAGCCACCAGAGAAATCTCCGTTGGCGCCTTAAAAACTCCCGAACTCATGCGTACTGTTATTTGATAGTCATACCTAACGATTAAAAATAAATATTAAAAAAAAAACTTTTAAAAAACCTCTTTTATGTAATGAGAAATGCAGATGAAAATAGACAGGAAACAGTTTTCCTGTCGAACATTTTACGAATATTTACGAACAAATGACAAAATTTTGCGAAAATTTTTTGTGTGTTTACGAACATTTACGAACAAATGTTTGTAAAAGTACAAAAAATGTTCGTCAAATGATCATGTTACGAGCAATGTTTGTCAAAAAGTACAAACTTTTACGAACATGTTTGTGGGTTATACGATTCACGAGCATTTCGTAACTCCCCCATAGGAATTCACAAACATTTACGATCATTTTTACAAAGTATTTTTTTCTATTTTTGAGTATATTGGGTTTCTCGAATTTTGAAAACCAATTTGAACTAATTTTTGAGTTACTTAAATTAATTTTTGGATTTCTCGGATTTGATAAAGCAATTTTTCGGTTTCGCAAAGCATTTTTTGGCTTTATAGAATTATGAGAACAAATTGGAACTAAATTTGAGTTTCTTGGGTTTCGCGAATGAATTTTTGAGTTAGGGGAGACCGGGGAGGTTTGGGACAGGGGTAGTGTGGGACAAGGCGATTTTTTCATTATTTTTTTTTTAAATAAACGGGATTTGGCCACTACTCAATCGTAGGCAATATTAAGATGTATCTTGACTAAAAGAATGGATATCCTCAGTTTTATTGTTTTAATTCTATGAACATTTTTTTAAAAATTGATAAAAATCGTATATTTTGTCGTCTCAGTTTTCCTCTTTGTATTTTATATCAGCGATATATAATCAAAACTTTTTTATCTCATTAGGTAGCAGTGTAATCTGGGAACATATTTTTATAAAAGTTTCAGAGATTATACGCTCTCGTTTTTTCCTTAAAGGTTTTAAATACCAAAACTACACGTGGGGATGTTTGGGACACCTGAAAGGGGATGAATGGGACGTTGATTTTCGACAAGATTGTAGGTGGTATGCAATTGTTTATTGTGAAAATGAAGAGTAATGCCCAGTTTCTACTGGAAATCTCCCTCTTGTGCAAAGTTTATCAGTGGAGCAGATTTCTCTAACAACAGGGACAATTAAACCATCATTGTCTTGGGAATCAATAATTCCTTCTGAGAGGATATCCGATCATTGCCTAGTCTAGTTAAAAACTATTTTTTTCGAAAATTTCTCGAACAAGTTCTCCAGAAAAAGCAAGGCGAGAGCTAATTCAGAGAAATAATGAGAAAACAGGGTCAATGCAGTTGTCGTAAAATCAAACAGGAATCCATCAATGAGTTCAAAACTAAGAGTTGCAAGAAAATCTAGTCGCCTGAGGAATTTGATAATCATGATTGCAATATTTAGAATAAAAAAAAGAAAAGAAAGGTAGATGGAAAATAAGAAGAAAATACTTTAAATAATTGATTGACAATAAATGACTCTACTGTACAAATAAAATTGATATTAATTTCTAAGTGTAAATAAAAGATGAAACATTATTATTTCTTTCAGAAATATTTTTAATCTGGTATTTAAAATTAATTAACGTGTTCCAGTAATACAAATTATGCGAGAAAAAACGCGTCCCAAACATCCTCTTTTGCGTCCCATACTGTCCCACATCGGGGAGGTTTGGGACAAAGCGTCAAGTTAAATGTTTTATCTTCTCCAAGAAAACTCAGTTGTTTTCCAAGTTCTATCGAGTACTTTTTATAAAGTCAATACCCATAAGTATCCTATAGACCGCATAAAATTGTAATACACTATCGTGATTTTTTGGAATACTGTCTCAAAGTCAAAACATGAAAAAGTGTCCCAAATCTCCCCGGTCTCCCCTATACGATTCACGAGCTTTTTGCAACTCCCCCATAGGGATTCACAAACATTTACGAACATTTTTACAAAATATTTTTTTCTGTGTACGTGAAATCTAAAAATTTGTTTTAAAACCCAGGAAAACTTAAAAATGCTTCGCAAAACTTGAAAAAAAAAAATTATTTCTTGAATCCTAAAAAACTAGAAACTCGTCAATGAAAATGAGAATGAATCACCCCTTGGGCAAAATGCGATAAAACAGATATTTTAACTTTTTAAGAGGTTTTAAAAATCTTAAGAGATTTATAACCATCACGATCTTATAAGAAATGTGCTTTTTAAATTATTTTCCTAAAGTTATTTTCACGAGTCGAAAAAGTCCCTATTTTGGCAAAAGCAGAAAAATCGAATAAAAGACACGTAGACTTCTTATGTCACTTACAGTACAGAATTGATGCTAATCTTATTACAGCGAAGGGCCGTTTTTCATAAACAAAATTGCAATATAAAATTGCAATTTGAGTTATAATTTGTGAAAAATGTTTCAATCAGGCTTATAAATATTTCAATAAATAAGAAGAAGGTATTTAGGTACTCTGAATTAATTTTAATAGGCAAACTACAACATCGCACTGTCTAATTTTGCCCCTGAGTAATTGTCCCCCGGTTCCCCTACAATTTTACTGCAATATTGCATAGTGAAAAAAGGAAATTTAACGAGAAAATTGCAATTAAAAAGGTAAATAGATTTTATTATAAAAAAAGAAAATAATTTTCTTACCTGTTGAACTTTCCTAAATTGCATTTGGCATTGTTCTCAATGAACTCCTTCATGTCCTCGCAGTCCTCACTAGCTGCACATTTGACATTGGTCTCCTCTCCAAAGTAGCAGACGAGCATATCCCTGAGTATCTTTGGCTTAACGTACTTTAGCAGATTCTCCCGCGTATTCCAAATCCTGCTCAAATCCACCTCCTTCACAATCCCATCCCATTTTACCGTGACTCCATTGAGGGCACTGCAACGGATACGAGAATTCACTTTGCTCACATGTTCCCACGCCGGATTCTGGCAATAGCGATAGAAAACGTCCCAACTCATGCCGAAGGATCTCTCTGGGAAATCGTGTGAAGCCTCAATGGGAGCCAAAGTCTCAACCAATGGATTAAACAGAGATTCTTCATTTCCCGGAACAGCGATTTTAGTTGAGAGCAAGGGACTGATTTGGATCGCAATTACCGCAATGCAGATGGAGAACTGAGAAAGGAATATCAAATTTATCCTTTACAATTAAGTAAAGTGTGTCTAGGGCATAACTCTTCTCGGAACACTTGGGATAAAATCAGCTCGATACGCTTCTTTACTCCCAAAATTGAGAATTACACAGATTTCGCATTTTAATTATCATACCGTTCGAATTTAAAGAGAGAGTACACTAAGAAAAAAACATAAAAAGTTAAAATAACTCTAAGGCAGAGTTGAATTAACTCTACGAATATCGATGTAATTATTACTCTTTTTCGATGTAAAATTTCAGCTCGACTGAAGTATATGCTTAAGGGTTTTCGTTTTAAGAATATACTTCAGTCAAGAAGATTTTCGTGTGGCAAAGTTCATATAAAACATAAACTAGAAATATACCTTACAGTGTTTCATGAAGACATGTGCGTACTCATACGTGTTATTTCGCTCGGAACATAGGGAACTTGAGGTCAAAAAATATTACTAAAGAAAATGATATAATAATAAAAAAAACATAAAATTGTAAAATATATTCATTTTGAGATTTGAGTTATTTCAACTTAAAAAAAAAAGATTTTTCTTAACTCTTGAAACGAGTTATTTTAACTCTTAAAACGAGTTATTTTCAGTCTTAAAAAGAGTTATTTTTTACACACTTTTGTCATGTAAATCTTAAGATAAAAAAGTTGAAACAACTTCCGAATATTACACCTAAATAGAAGTAAAATCAACTCTAAAATATAGTTAATCGAAAATTACAACGAAAAAGAGTTAATTCAACATCGATTCGAGTAAGTTTTACTCGATTATTTTTCTGAGTGTAATTATTTTTCTTCAACGTGTTATACGGGTTTCAGACCTAAGGCTTAGCTATCTGGCTTAACTCCTCTAATTCCTTATCAAGCACGATTTTTTAAGAAATTATTGTTTATAATTGGATAGTAAGGGCAAATTATGCATTAGATTTTGAAAAATCATTGAAATTGCTTATTATTGAGATTTTTGAGACCTTCGGGAACTAGGCTAAACTTCTAGTCTGAAGCCGGTCTTACCGTTTTGGAGCTTAAACGGTAAGAGGTATCAACTCCCAATCAACGAGGATTCCTTCTAAAAAACACATTACCTAAAGACGTTTTTTTCCATTTTTCCCCACCACCCTCCAAACTCCTAAAGCCCCTAAAGCCATGTTTTTTCGGGTATTTTCCCGAAAACCGCTCCAGCAATTTCTTTTATTTTCGGATATGTTTAGAAGGCAGTCCACGCGAACATTTCAAAGTTAAACAACTTTGGAGGACTTAGTTCTCAACCGATTTACTCAAATTTCAAAAGGAAACAAAAAGGAACACGAAATTAATATTTCATGGACAAAAAACGTTGAAAAGACATTTCACGGAGAGCTCTGCGTAGCAAAATAGAGCAAAACACCTAAAAGCATGGCAAAACCCCGCTAAATGATAGATGACTAATATCCTCACTAAAGGGTAAAATGAGGTAATTTGGAATCATGTTTAATTTGGAACTTGAGAATTCCTACCAGTTTTTATTCCTTTAAAATTCCTACCAGTTCTTCCAATTTTTACCAAATGGCAAAAGGAAGAAAAAATAAAACAATGAAAATGTACTTTCGAATGTAAAGTCTTGTACTTCTTCCTGGTTAAACCATCTGAAACAGTGAAAAAATCTCAAAATGCCAAAATTGACATAGTTTTGAATTACCCCATCCTACCCCATTTTTATTTTTTATATTATTTTTCTGTTCCATAAAGTTTTCTTTATAGTTTTGTTATGAAATGCAGTTACAATTTTGTTAGAGTTTTCTTTTGGAACCGTTTTGATATGGTGGAATGTCTACAAATTTGAGTTGATTTCGTTTTATACAAATTTGTTCCTGAAATTTGAAACAGAATTTGTTGCACTCGGCTGTTTTGTTCCCACTGTCAGGAACAAATTGGTACATATTTTTTTATAACAATATTATTCCTACATCTGTAACATATTTGTTCCAAAAATTTTCGGTGTCCGTGGGAGATGTAATTTTTGGAACGAAATTGTTACTCATATTGAGAATCTTTTTGTTCTCATTGTCGGGAACAAATCCGTGTAAAAGATTTCGTCTTACAGTTAAGGTCTATACTTCAGTCGAGATGGATTTCGGTGACGAAAGTTCATAAGGAACATCAATAAGAATCAACTTAAGAGTGTTTTATATAAACGCGTGCATGACGAAATCATCTCGCCTCAGGGAATCTCGAATAAAAAAGTGAAGCCATGTAGCACGAAAATTGCCACAGATTTGGCGTCTTCCTCGCTTCGTTGGTGACGGGTAACTGAGTGTGAGAGAAGGGATACGATTTTATACTAGACGGTCTATTTTTTTTTTTTGGAACAAATTCGTTACTAATTTTGGGTATCTTTTTGTTCCTCCTAAAAGGTACAAATTTATTCCAGAAATTTTCAGTGTCCGTGGACGAGATACATTTTGGAACAAATTCGTTACTAATATTGGGTATCTTACCGGTTCTTAAATGATTTGAACAGATTCATAAATCACTCAAAAAATTACCCAAAATAGTATTAGAAATAATGAAATTGATTTTCGAACCAAAATTACTTATCGGTTCATAACCGGTTCATTACCAGTTCACAATCGATTTGAACCGATTTATAAATCACTCAAAACACTGCCCCGAATATATCTCAGAAGATATATAATTGAATTTGGAATAAAAATTAGTGAAACAAGTCCAGTTTAATCGAAAATTCCAAGACCTTCCTAAAGAGCCCAAACATGACCCCTTTGGTTTAATAAATGAGCTGTCCAGAGCCTTTTTAACTTTTGACCTTGAAAAACAGATTTTAGGAATGATTCAACAGTATTTTCGTATATGGAGAAATGCCCGCCTAGATGATCTCTAAAACATATCCAAAAATGAAAAAAAAACGCACGAGCAATCCCTAAAAACGGTTTGGAGGGAATAAGAATGGCTTAGGGAAAAATGAGAAATATGTTAGCGGTCCATGGGTTGATTTGGGGGGAGTGGGTCCCTCCAAAGTTACAAGTCATTATACCTGACCGTTCGGCCTCTAGAGCTGACGACAGCCAATTGACAGACGAACTAACTACGTAACGTCAAAAAACAGGAAACCTAAGTTTTCCAAGATTCTATCAACATACGATTCCTTAGAGGAGTCTAAAAATTATGGGTCCCGATCAAAATCCCGAAAGCTAAAATCCTGAAAGCCAAAATCCCGAACGCCAAAATCCCGAAAGCCAAAATTCTATGAATTCTTAAAAATGTCATAGCTATTCACACCATTGCACCCGCGTTTGCTGGAGGCAAAGGGAAATTTTCTCTGTCTTGGGAAATTATTCTACACATTATCCTCCATATAATTTCATCATTTTCAGGATTTCTAAGATTCAGGATTTTGGCCCTTTCTAGATTTCGACGTTCGGTATTTTGGCTTTCAGGATTTTGACATTCGGGATTTTGGATGCCTCCGAAAAATTATACATAACTCAAAAACGAGGGCTTATAAATGCGTTTGTAAAAGATCAAGAAAAAATAATCGTCAAGTGATCATGTTACGAAGAACGTTTGTGAAAATGTACAAACTTTCACGAACTTTTTAGTGGGTTATACGAATTACGAGCTTTTTCTAAGTCCGCAGTGGAAATTCACAAACATTTACGAAAAATTTTATGAAATATTTTTTTTCTGCGTAGTAAAAAGTCGAAATATGGTCACAGAAATACTTATTTTATCCAGGACGTAGTCCAAAATTGATTTAAAAAAAAAAACATTTAATTATGCCTGAAATGGCAAAATTGGCTAGCTCCTAATTTTAATTCGTTAAAAATATTTTACTATTTTTAAGCTCCAAAATTTTATGTTTAGCTACTTCCTAATTTGAAATTTCATTGAAGAAAATTATGCATCTTTTTCTGTATCAAAATTAAAAGCAACTCACCTGGAAGAAGGTCAAATATTTCTGCGTTGTTGGATTAGTGGCCAGGAAGCTGCATCCAATTAGGATTACAATGGCTACCAAAGCAATCACTGATAACTTGATAGTCGGCGTGGTGGTGATAAAAGAGTCCACAACTGTAAAAACAGGCAGCAGGAGGGTAGCCAAGCCGAAGAGAGGCAGAAAGAGAAAGACTCCTGCTAGTCCCAGAGTTGCTCTCACGAGTCCAAACATCGTGGAAAATTGTGAGCTGGAAATGCAGATCTGAAGCCAACTGAGAGTGACGCAGTGTGGAATCAGGAACTTGTAGATGCCCCTCCAATTTTCTCTGGCTGCAATCTGGATCAGCAGCACGGGAATAATGAGATACAGCAATGCCCGACAATTGAGGCAGAATTCAATGCCATTTCCAATGACGAATGATTGGAAGGAAGGAACTTGGAGATCGAGGAAACGCCAGCCAAGGTTCACAACACTGTCCATCTCATATGGATACTTGGCCAGGACATTGACTCCAAAGGAGATCAAAATGAGATAATCCGGGACGAAGGAAGAAGTTGAGGACATGAATGCAAACAGAGTGATGAAGACCAGAGCAAAGGAGACAACTGTCATCTCTGAATGAGGAATCCACTGGTCAGAGACAACAGGAGTCAGCATGAGATTTGTGATGAGAGCTCCAAAGAAGTACATGAAAGGCTTGAGATTGTTCCTCAGAAATTGTGCTTCTGTGTTTTCCGTGTCCAAATTTTCATCACCATACCGTAAAAACAGCCCGGACCATATCCGGAAATCCACATAATCATGCTTGGACTTGAGCACTTTGAAAGTAGCCACGATCATGAAGAAAATCGAGAGGTAATAGACAGCAGTGGGCAGAAACATGGTCAGGGAAACACTGTCACTGGAAAAAGTCAAGTAGACCAGGAGCAAAGCTGGAATTTTGATGTTATAGTCGCAGTCCGGAAGAGATGCCAGAAGTTTGATCAGGCGATAGTAGAGCAGTGTCCAGAAGAGAAATGGATGTACAATCGGCCGGTAGAGCAGAGGAACATGATCCAGTGAATGTGGATGAGGTTCAGACACCGTAAGCGCTCTGTTCATATTCGGCAAATGCCCATTGGAATACTGTCCAGCTGCTGAGATGAAATTGGCCTCTGTGAACACTTCCTCATCCCCACTCAACACCCGACGCCTGTACAGCTGCGGACTGGCCGAAATGCCATTCTCCAGGTTCTCCGGTGAACCCCGTCTTCGGCGATTCTTCTGGATTCGATAGATTTCACGCATTTTGCACTCAAGCTGAGCAGCTGTTATATATTCCTCCCCCTTGGATAGACACAGAAACACTTCCCTAGCAGCCTTTCGGGCTGCCCTCTCAGCTCGACTCATCGACAGACAAGCCTGAACTTCACATTCATTGGATGCACTGATACCACGACCAGTTCTATAGCATTCCTGCAACAGGGTCAGAGCTCCTTCGTGACCCTCTTTGGCGGCCCTCGTGAGCCAATAAACTCCCTTGTTCTCATTAGCTTCATCTAGTATTTACAATACATCCCTATTAGTCTTTGTAAAATTTCAATTACAATCCTAAAAGAGGCACTAAATTGCTCAAGCTAAACTTTCGAATTGGTGAATATCTTTAGGATTTTTTTTCTTATTTTAAATAAAATTGAGCCTTATCTTAGATTGAGAAGCTAAATTACATTACAATAAAACACAATTTAATTTAAAAATAAGAAAAAAATCCCAATTTCAAAGCCGTCCCAAATTCAAACGCGCCCCACTTCCCCTAATAATCAGTTTAGAATGATTTTTCCGAAATTATTTTACAAAAGAAAAGACATCTGTTATCTACAACGATCACAAAAATAAAAGACTCACATTTTAAATCAAAAAATCCTCTAGGGGACATTGGGGCAATTTCAAGCATGTATGGACTTTCAAAACCAAAAACTATGTCTTCTTTAAAATATTGGAATTCTGCACAATTATAGTAGTAAAATTTTACACATTTTTTACTGTGTGGTTTTATATCGTAATTAAAATACACCAAATATTCCCTGATAGCCAACTTCCGGACGGATTTTTTTGCAAGAATGAGGCCTTAGTTGTTTAGTGGATCATCAATAAATGAGAAAAGTAGCGGTGGTTGTGCAGCTTCGTACGGAAAGTGGAGTTCAAGTTTCAGGATTTTTTATTGAAAGCCAAACAACCTGAATCAATTATACCACTAGGGGAAAGTGCCCATGCTTGATACCATTGGAAACTTCGTAATGACTAAATTTTTCCTATGTTTCTCGACAAACGTGACTTCGCAATTTATTTTAAAAACTGGCCACTTTCCCATAGTTTTTGAAATATGGTTTCAATGTGTCACATATATGTTATATTACATAGAAAATTTAGTAATTACGAAGCTTCCAATGGTATCAAGCATGGGGACTTTCCCCTATGTTAAAAAAAAAAATTCTTACTTATTAGCTTGATAACTCAACCTTACAAAATTCCTGGAAATCCTTGGATTTTTCTCTATAGAAAAATGAAATTTTAGTGGCACTTTTTACGAAGCTTCCGTGGTTCACTCAGCTTCGTGCAACATTTTGCCCACCTATGCACACATCATTTTCATCGGAAACATTACACAGGATACAAAAATTTGCGCATGACTGCCTAGATGGAACTTTTTTCTGCATGTTTCCACCATTTGTAGGAGGTATCATGTGTTAAAAAATCAATTTTATGCTTGTTTTTCTAAGATATGTTTTGCGTGACATTCGGAAAACCATTTTTGCATTACATTCTGACAGTCAGTTAAGTGCTTGGTTAGTTACGATTCTCTCCTAATTACACCTACTGTAATCCTAGGATTTTCTCTAACACCTCCAATCGATCTGACATAACATGTTTTGAACATCACTCATTCTGAAAGTTACCAGTGACCAATTTAAAGTAAAACGTGGAAAATTCCGCTTGGAAACAAAACAAATATTTAACTTTTAGTTAAGAAGTTGTTTGAAAAATAGTCGTATTATTTGTAGATTTTAAAAATGGATATTTACAAATTAATTTCCAAAGTAAAACTTCCAAGTAAACTTTTCAAGGAAATTGTAAAAGACAGAATATATATATATATATATATATATATATTTTTTTTTTGGAAAAATTGCACTTGATACAAATTATGGAAACCACGAAAAGAATTATAAGAAAATCACACGAAATTATGCTTAAGTACAATATTTTTCTAATTATGAACATATCCGGATGAAGAACGCATAATGCTTCCGCTTTGGGCATATTCCAGGCGGCAATGTTCGCTTGCCAGTATATGTGTTAGTATAACTTTAGCAACTTTAGCATCAGTAGGCTGTCATACACGCTCAATCCCCTATTCATATTCAAAACGGCAATATTGCACAAGAAAGCAATGAATTAGATTTAAAGGTTTCAGATTTTAGTTTAAACCCTTTGGAGTACCCTTTGGAGTAATACCCTTTGTTACCCCTTTGTTTTACCCTTTGGAGTAATATTAAAAAGCTTGGTCTGCGACCGTCGGTATCATCCAGTGAGAGTAACTCATTTTCGGCTAACGAATTCTGCCAGTTTTTCTCATCCTGTGCTGCTGGTACTGTGATCTCTCCTTTTTTACCCCCCGCGCCCTGGGAGGGTTTTAGCTTCAGCTGCGTTTCCCATGATAACGTAGTTTTCGCTATCTCACGTGTCAAGTCGAATGCTATGGGGTGTGATGGCGTTTCTCTTCAATTCATCAAAATTCTTCTCCCGGTAATCCTTCCAGTGCTCACAGATATTTTTAATTATATAATTACAACTTCAAATTACCCTGATTCTTGGAAACGGGCTCTTGTAGTTCCTATTCCCAAAGTTACTAATCCCAAATCTCCTTCTGACTTCAGGCCCATCAGCCTTCTTCCTGTACTATCAAAGGCCTTTGAGTTTCTTCTTCATGAGCAGATCTCGCAATATTTAGATGAAAACAGGCTCCTCTGTGATTTCCAGTCAGGCTTTCGAAAGGGCCATAGTACTACGACTGCTCTTCTGAGAGTTACTCATGACATTGCGTCCTCGATAGATCGAAATCGCTTCGTGATTCTTGTTCTGCTGTACTTCACTAAGGCCTTTGATAGCCTTCCTCACAATCTCCTTTGCTATAAGTTATGTTCTCTTTTTAAGTTTTCTTCCTCTGCAGTGGCCCTTATTCAATCTTACTTCACTGGTAGGTCTCTTATCGTGAAGTATTGTGAGAATAGTTCCTCACCGTCTTTCTTAAATAAGGGCATTGGTCAAGGCTCAATACTTGGTCCACTGCTCTTCTCCCTCTTCATCAATGACCTACCCTCAGTATTACAGAATTGCTCTTTTCATCTTTACGCAGATGACCTTCAACTCTATGTTGAGGGTGAGCCCTCCAATTCCCTTCAGGCATTTCGACTTATGAATATTAATCTTTCCAGAATTGAGCACTGGGCTTTATCAAATGGGTTGATTTTGAATCCTAAAAAGTCTCAAGCTATTGTAATTTCTAAAAAAGGAGTTTCCCTTGATTTTTATCCATTGCACCTTTACGGTGAAATTATTCCTTTTTCTGATCAGGTCAAAAACCTGGGCATAATCTTCAATGCAACTCTCTCATGGTCTGATCAGGCCATCTCTATTTGCCGAAAGGTCAATTATTCTCTGTATACCCTCAGACGCTTCCGGGACATCACGCCCTATAACACTCGTTTGATCCTCGCGCGAGCGCTTCTTCTTCCTTTTTTTAATTACGGAGCAGAGCTATTTTTTGCGGCGGATAGTGACACAATTCGTCGCCTGACGGTTTCCTTTAATGATTGTGTCAGGTATATTTGCGGCATAAGTCGCCGAGATCACATTACTCCATATAGAAACGTTTTCATTGGATGTGATTTAACATCCCTTTTGAAAATGAGAACTGTACTTTTCCTGTTTCATCTGTTGATTTCTGAATGTCCCGAGTACCTGTCGAGTCTTCTGGTTAGGGGGGGCTCAGCCAGGGTTCGGGGACTGTTGGTGCCTAAAGTGAACGGTGAATGTCTTTACAGGACTCTGTTCGTTAAGGGCGTCACTTTTTTTAATAGTGTCCCGAATGACAAGCGCTCTTCTGCAGCTGCCATTCGAAACTTTTTTCAAGTTGAAGCCTGAGAAGCTTAGGAATTTTTCTTTACTTTTTTTCTTTACTTTTTTTATCTTTTTATTTGTACTTAAATTTAAACTTCTGAATTTATTAACTTCTTCTCTTTTTAATAATTTCTTTATCTCATTTTTTTTTCTTTTTTTTTCTTTCACAATTGTAAAAGGGTTGACCCTATTTTTGTGAATAAATAAATTATTATTATTATTATTATTATTATTATTATTATTATTATTATTATTAAATAAAAACACTTTTTTTGTTTAAAATAATGACAATACATGAGTAAATATAGAAATTTGGGGTTTATTTCTGAATTTAAAAAGTAAAATTTTATTTTATTTTCAATAAAATATCGAATGCTACGAGTACTACTTATTAGTGATTAAAAAGAACTGTCAAAATACAGTAGAGTCTCCTAAATTCGAACGCTCGGGGGGTATTTTTGACATTTCTCACCTCCCAAATTCGAACGATTTTTTCAAAACCAACGAAATTTATGTGAGATTAAATTGTACTTTGAATAAAATTCTCGTACTTTCTCGCAAGTTTTAGTGGTAACATACTTCTTTTTCATTTTATACGATAATAATGTATGTAAACATTCAGGAAGAAGCACATATATATGATTTTCATTCACCTAGATTACGAACTTTCTAACACAACCTCACAATTGACATTTTGAATCCAAACGGCGTTCGAATTTGAGAGATTCAGATTTGAGAGACTCTACTGTATTGGTCAGCCGGGTTAATTTCAAGGAAATTTTGGGAAATTTAGAAATATAAACAAAAGATAATTCTTTTAATCGGAGTGGGTGGTATCCATAAATAGCCGATTTAAAATGAATAAAAAATAACAATTTCATTCATATAGGACCCATTTTGCGAATCACTTCCAATTTTGCGGGCCACTCAAGTTTGAGCTTCTTGGAATTCCACTGCTTTCAATCAAATATTAGAACATTTATCATATTTATATCTATAAAATTGAACTCCCTTAAACGTTTTTTCTTGAAAACAATTCATTTTATAGGGATAATTGTTCATTTTTACTTAGAAAATCAAGTTTTCCAATATTCAATATTCGTTGATTTTGTTCGTATTTAAAAATTTCCCCACGCAGGTAACACAAAAATCATGGCGGATTCTCTAAGCTCATCCTTGCTTTACAGGGTTTTTTTTTGTTCCCCCCCCCCCCCCCCCCCCCCCCCCTTAAATCTCTTTGCTCAGGTCTTAGGCCATAGGCCTATTTTGAGCTGCTTTACAGGGTAATTTGCTTAAAGTCGAACACACCGAAGGCCGGTCTAGGCAAGACACGTACAAAATGAAATTGAGCTATTTCTTAAGACTGTCATCGGTAAAATTATAAACATTATTTTGTTTTTTAGTATTTTTGACTTGTGACATTTTGCCCCATGTTCCCTGCAAACTTTCTAAAGTCATATCGTCATTTGCATAGACCGTTGTTGTATTTGTATTTTTTTATTGTTCGATTTTACTGGCCTTTGTATTTATTAAATATGAGCAAGATTAGTATATTTTGAATCCGAGCTGAAAAGAACATTATTAAACTTCACAAACAATTTATTTTCAAAAATAAAATACCTATGCAGATACGACAAAGATCAATGCAAACAAAGATTGTAGAGTTTTATCAATAAGAAATATAAAATAAAAAAAACTATATACAAAAAAAGAAATAATAGAAATTAATAAGTTGATAGGGAAGACCGGAGCGATTTGACCATCAAATAATTTTTTGTCTGTCTATAGTTTATGAAAAACATATTGAATTAAATATTTCACTGAATAGAGAAGAACTTAATCACTCAAAATAAATACTAGTTTGTTTGATATACTTTCTATGGAAATTTATAACACTCCACTGTCTTATTCTAACCCTGACTAAACTGCCCCGGTCTCCCCTACTATAAATTGAATAAAAAGCACAATATAACAACCTATTGATACACCGATTCATATCTATTGCATTATGTATGCAAATTAGACAAATTTGTATCATTTATTTTGAGCAATTGAAATCTGAAGAATGACTGCATTGATAAAATTTTTAGTTACTTTACTTCTTCAATGAATTGGGCAAAAATATCCAGTCTTCCCGACAGAGGTAGAAATTTTGACAGCGTGTTGCTTTTTGATAATATTTTCCTTTATTCTTATTCCTGCTTTGAATTCTGGGTGGCAAATTGTATTCTTAGATAGATACACTATAAGAAGCTAATTCGACAATATGACCATTCTTATCGCCAATATTTCCAGTAAAGGGCCTAAATGGGGCTAAATCGAAAACTGATTTTAGAAGTGATTTGCGAGGAATTCAATTGGAGCATCAGATATCAGACAAGTACGGAAGACTTGGTTTGATTTGATTGCGTCCACTGTATATCGAAGCCATCCTAAAGATTCATCTTAAGCAATTTAGAGCCCATAAATTACAATTCTTACCAGAGTTCTCTGCCAGCAACTTTGTTGCCATGTCGTACTGGATCTCGGAACAGCCATCCTCAGCAATTTGGTACTTTAGGTTGTTGAGGGATTGTTTATCTGGGAAATGGAAAATTTAATAAATAAGTTCTGAGAACTTGAGACTAATTGATAAAGCCGGCAGAGCTTTCCGGGTTGTTCTTGAAAGATTTTACTGAAGTAACTGATTGAATTAAGGCTGAAGTTAGGGAAGAATTTTTGCTCTCTTGGTCTTTTAGAATAGAAATGGACTGGGTGAGAATTTTTATCTGAGATTAAGCAGTGAACAGCTGATAGAGCTGATAAAGGGTGAAAAAGATAAACTATCCTGACGACGTAGAAGATTCTATCAAGAGAACGATGCACTTACTTTCGAGATTCCATTTCTTCCTCGTTGATGATCTCTGTGGCTCATTTCTAGTCCAGTTGGCCATGACTAATTGCACACTTTTATGTGATGTAAGTGTGAAAATGGTGAAAATAATGGGAAATTTGACCTCCCGCAAGGAAATCCGTGAGACAACAACACACTCTGCACTCAGAACATAACCTCACAATGGCAAAACATCTAGAACTTGTAAAATTCAGTTCGTTTTAAGTAATTTTCACCACTTTTGGAAAGAGAAACATTCAGTAATTCAGTTTAAAAGGAGATATCACGAATAATTATGCAATTATTGCCAAATAAGTGCGAAAAATGCGAGCAACAAATTGCATTCACAAACACCAAAACAAAACCTCCTTGACAGCGGCATGCTCCGAAAACATTCCGGAAATTCAAATTTCAAACCAGAGAAGATCGTTGAAATAGGGGAAAGGCAGGAAGCAGGAAAGAGAGGAAATAAAAAAAAACTCCAAAAATATTTATTAGTTGTTATTTATTTTGTAAATTATTGACATAATATATTACACAATAAAATACTTTGCCAAAAAAAATTTACCTGATTTTGTAACCATTTTCGTTTTCAACTGTGGGATGAACTGGAAGTAATTGAAGTAAAAATTGTGTAAGATGATTTTGAAATCTGCACAAAAATTTAACAAAATAAACATAAGATATTTAAAAAGGATTAAAAAGAGGAAGGAATTACCAAGTGTTGTTTAAATTCACTTTACAGGATTACTTGTTTTCTCTGTATTAAAATTATAGGTTTTATTTGCTTGTTCATTTTCTTTTTAACATTTTTTTTACACTGCATTGAACATAAATTGGTTTGTTCAAAAGTTTTGATATTCGCCTTTTTTTCTTGAAATATTTTCATTGGTAAAAATTATAATCAATTGTCTGTAACATAAAAAAAATACATCACCTAATGTCTATCACAGTGCTTGCAAATTACAATTTTCTTTAACGCAATTGTTCTCATTTTTTCTTTCTTTTTTTTTCACTAATAAAAATCTTTCTAAGATGTGTTGCTACCGCAATAAATCATCGATTTTATTTTTGTCTCTAAAATTATGTTTTCACAATAATTTTCAATAGAACGCATTTATTTATATTTTTTTTTCTTTTTTTTAGGAAATAAGGTTTCTTTTTACCAATATTTTTAGTATTTTTAACATATTTACATTTTACCGTGATTTAAAAAAAAAATCATATTTTACAAGAAGATCGTAGCAACCGCTTAAAAAGAGTGAAATAAGCCCTGCCCATAAAATTAAACCACGCCCTCTTTTGTGATGAAACGTCTAGCAAACCACCTTTATAATTCTTAACCCATCAAGGATAAATCCTGTACAATTATGAGAATTGTCATTTGAGAACTTATTGACAATAACTTAAATGTGTTATCACACTTGCACATTAAAATTTTAATATGATTCACATTAATTGTCGCTGGTGAGAGTCCAAATGTGTAATTTGTGTGTTTGAATCATTTTATATTCAAAATTTGATCGATTTGTTGATAAAAAGGTAGACTTGGCCCGCAAAATTTGATATAAATTGATTTATAGCATTAATGCGAAAAATTAATGGGATTTTCTCTTTTTTTTTAATGTGAAAAATATTTATGCTTTAGGTAAATTTAAACTTATTTTTGCAGGCCAAGTCCACTTCTTTATCAATAAATAGAAAAACCCCAAATATTAAGTGATTCAGAGACACAAATAACATATTTGGACGCTTACAAGCGACAATTAATGTGAATCACATTAAAATTTTAATGTGCAAGTGTGATAACGCCGTAACTGAGTTAACTGATGATACAGTATACTCTTGCTAATTCGGCTCCTTTAAGATCGGACTACTTCTTAATTCGGGCAGCAGTTAAATTTGAAAAAAGTTTATCGACATTTTTCAAGTTTTCGAATGAAGCAAATATGGTCAAATTTGCCAAGTTTTGTCTTAGTTATGATGTGATTTTGCATTACTAAGGAGTTTTCATGAAATTTACCATAAATATGAGTATGTAAACTTAATATCAATATACATACGAACAAAAAATCGTTGCATTTCAAACAATTTGACGCCCGAATTTCTCTCTAATTCGGGTGACATTTCGGTCCCAAATTCCCGAATTTGAGAGAGTCTACTGTAGAACTAGATCTTGTGACTTTCAAATGATTTGTATTGCGTAAATTTTAATGATACACGCTACCATGAATGGCACTGATCACTTCCCATGTTCAGCTGATCGGTATTGATCAGTCTTCGTAATTAGCTGACCGTTATCGGCTTCTCGATACTGATCAATTACCATCGCAGCCGAAGACGCAGATTAGTCTTCGATATCGTCTATTCGACGCCGGTAAATCTCCAACATTGACTGATCAGCGCAGATCAGTCTTCATGATCAGCTGAGCAGCGACGTCGAAAAATTTGCACAAAACGGCTGATCGACCCTGATCAGTCTCCATGATCAGTTGATCGGTACTGATCAATCTTCGTATAGTCAGCTGAGCATCGCTAATCTGTCTTTGTTACCAGCTGCTCGATGCCGATCAATTTCATAATCGACTGATTGCAGCAGATCAATTTAGACGATCAGTCTCCGATAACGACTGATCGGCACTGATCAGTCTCCGTTATAGGCTACTCGACGCCAATCAATCTCCATGTTCAGATGATCGATGTCAATTAGTCTATAAAGATCGGCGTCGATCAGTCTTCGATATCGTTTACTCTATACGCCGGTAAGTCTCCATGATTGACTGATCGGCATTCAATTTTCATGATCAGCTAACAGTGACGTCGATCAATCTACATCATCGGTAGATCGACGCCGATCAGTCTCCATGATCAGCTGATCGACACCTGTCTTTGTTATCAGTTGCTCGACACCGATCAGTCTCCATCATAGGCTAGGCTAATCGTAACAGATCAGTATACAACACGATCGGCGCTGATCAGTCTTCGTTATCAACTGATCAGCACCAATCAGTTTCCATTATAGGATGCTCCACGCCGATCAGTCTCCAATATCGGCTGATCGCCACTCAAATTTGGCAGCAGATCTGTTTACCTTCGTCTTTAGGGCAGAATCACATTGACAGTAAAATGCTGACCGTATTTCGTTAATTTACACATTTTCATTGCAATTCTTACGCAAATTCTCGATTACCGTATTACCTTATATCATACTCGATGGCACTTAAGTGAAAATAATATAAGAAAATTGAAGAAATAAAAAGAAAATTCGATAAACGGTGAGCAAAAAATTTGTACGATTTATTTCTCGTAGTTTTTTTGCTCACCGTTTATCGAATTTTCGTTTTATTTCTTCAATTTTTTGAATTATTTTCACCTAATTCCACCGAATATGAGATAAGATAATACGGTAATGGAAAATTTCCTAAAGCCTAAAAATTTTAAATTCTAAAATCCTAAAATCCCAAAAATGCTAAAATATAGGAGAGTGACGTTTCAAACTTTTACCGCAGATAGTCTTCATGTACATCCTTAAAATATACGATGTTTTCAAGGATTCCAAAAAGTAAAATGAGAAATACAAAATATTGAAGTTTTTAGCCCTTTTGTAGAAGAACTTGGCATAATAGATATATATTAACTTTGACCGATTGCTTACCAAAATTTATGCATTAGGGCAGAGGTGTGCAAGAACCGTTTGAAACCGAACAAACGTCAAATGGAACTTGTATGTCAATGGTTAAACGCTACCTGAACAAACTTATTTTGACGTTTATTCGGTTTCAACGGTTCTTGCACACCTCTGCATTAGGGACTGTCTCCAGAATAATTTGGGTCTGTTGAATATAGGGTTACCAATAAGGGATCCCGAAATTCCGAAATATTGGAATACAGAAATTCTGGGAAACCGACCGGGCTTTTCGGAGCTCGGGGATTTAAACGCGAATTGGTTATCCATTTTAGGATCTTTCGATTAGTCTTTTCATGAAGATTTTTTTTTTAAATAATTACTCATAGTGAAATATATAAAAAGATGAGTTGATAAATGTACTTCGGCTCCATTTCGGTTTTTCTGGCAATTATAACTCTGCAAAAGAAGTTTTGCCAAAAACAGCTTTTGAAGAAACCTTGAAACGCATATTTAAAAAATGAACAATCAACCTTCCTGATCATATGTAACTCCTGAAGAGGGCGTTGCTTAAAATGTTTATGGGAGGGGCTTATTTTCCTTACCATCTTCTTGCAAAAAATGAAATTTTGAAACAAACTACGGTAAAATGTACTCACTTTCTTTTTAATATTGCAATTTTGACGAGACACTTTTCATCTTCTTCATTTTTCTTCAATTTTTTTTCTTAGTATATTCAACATACGAAATATGAATATTCCAAAGTGAAATCCAGCTGTATTCCAAACAAGAGAGAATAAACTCTTCTACCATCTTCTCAAATTTGTACTCAATTGACAAACATTTTTTTTTAATTTCTTAAAAATTATTAAGATATTTCTTGGAAATTTTGTCATTTTTTTAAAACTTTTAAGCTTGATTCTACCAATTATTTTGTTTTCTTAAGTTTCTTAAGCTATTAAATAATTGTGAAGCTGGTAAAATGTTTCAACTGTGATTTAAATTTATTCATTGTTTTTTTTTTAGAAGAATAATTAGAAAACCAATGCATCTAATAATAAGAGATTCCAATAAAATTAATATATGTTTCTCTCACAATAATGCTCTCAATCAATTTATTTTTTCTTTACCTATCGTCCAATTATTGCTCAAACTTTTTTTTCCTTAAATTTTCTTAAGATCACATCCCATGCGTATTAAAATAAAATCCCAGTTCAATTTGTCCCCCCGATAATCTCCATTCCCTCGCCATTTTTCTGGAGAGTAATTCCTTAAGTTTTATCTGAAAATTGCAAAATAGCAAAAAAATGTAAGTTATAGACTCACACTCTATGGCATTTAGAATCTCTACCGTGAGACTGGTTCCAGCATCTCCAGAAATAATTTATTCATTGTAACTTTTCTCTCACAATAGATTTGGCTCCAGAATTTTCTGATGATCGGGTCTGCTTGCCTAAGAGATGGCAACAGAAGGAGCAACTGTTGTTGGTGAGAAACGGCTGTACTATGTCTGCAAATAGGAAAATTCCTTATAGCACTGTTAGAATCCAAATGTTCATTAATAAGCAAACATTTGAACCTGAATTTATCGATTTGATTCATAATATCATACATTTAAATTGATCATCCGTGATTACAGGCTTTTAAAGGATTTTCTCTAGGTACAGTGTGCCAAATTTCGGCCCGTTTCTAATTTCGGCCATTTTGAGTGTAATTTAGGCCATGCAAATAAATTAATTAAAATTATGTATGTAATCTTGGAATAGTCGATGAATTCTTTTTGTGTGCCCGAAGTGTACCTTATGGAAGGCCATCTTCTTTTTTATGCTTTTTATAGTACGCCGAAAGTAACCTTATGGAAGGTAGCTTTCATTTTTGTTTTTATGCAACCGAAGACCTAGTCGGGAAGGCTCTTCTATGTATTCAATTCCCCAGAGGTATTAACGGTCCTTCTGGATCCCGTTTCCACGATGAAGTATCAGACCACCTAGTCGATGAATTCATTTTGCTTAACACAAAGACCGTTAAATTTTAGGTACAATTTGAATTTAAATTGCGTTGTAAAAACTCTGAAATTTTCTATCCGTTGCGTCACAAAACGTGGTCAGAAAAAAGGTGGCCGGTATTTCACTCAAAGTGTCCGGAATACTACCCAAAGCAATGCCCATATTATTATTGATTTTTCAATATTTTAAGAAGTGATTTAAAGAAAACAAAGATGATAAATGAGTTTTCAAGGTTCCACACAACCTTCCCGAAAAGGAAGTTACAAGAAATATCAATATGAATTAAAAATATTGCATTTCAAACTTAGGACTTCGGTGCTTATATGCAACTAAGCCGAAATTTGGCACACTTACCCTATTTCTTAAGCGACTTGAGCGAGTTTGAATCCTTTGGAAAGATCTTGGAATCCCTGACAAGCTTACAGTAGCCTCCCAGTGGTTTATCAAACACTAATTAAATTTAATAGAAAACCACTAAATCTATCAATCTCCAATAATCCTTAAATTTAAATGGATATTTTAGACGCTTTTTGAATAATTTGCAAATGTGTTCCAATAGGTTGTTCATTACTAAACGTAAAAACTTAAAAACGGCAATGAAAAATTGTCGTTTGATTCAGCAATCGTCGTAACTAGTAACTTCCTCATGACCCATACCAGTAATTCTTACGCATTCTTCATTCAAAAATTTGGGAATTTGATGATAAACAGAATGGAAAGTGCTTTTTTAATGTCTAAAAAGTATTTCAGAAAAAGTTTTTTTTCTTTAAAATTCACTAAAACTTTGACGGTAAAACCAGTTTTGAATATTATAAGCTAGAGGTTCAATTCAATTGTGGAAAATGATATAGATTCCCTAAATGCTCTTGTAAGACATGATTGCAACTTTCTTTAAGACAAGTTTATCAAAAACTTCTCCAAGTCTTCCCAAAAATCCGTTTGAAAATATTAGATTTAATGCAACGTTTTTCTTTATAAAAAAAATAATAATAAATCCATTTTTGATCCAAATTAAATAATTTGTCTTTTTGAAAAGATTTTAAGAAGCAACAAGTCAGTAAAGGTGCTTCTCTGGGGTGAAAAAGATCTGAACGTGAGCTTATTATTAAGCGAGTTTTTTTTTAACAATATCACCTATTTAATTGTGTTATAATAATTACACTGTGCAACAGTGATTTTGTCCCTGGGTTCTCATGTTATTTTTTATATTGCTAGGGTCAAATGATTTACGAAAATACTTATCATTTTGATTTCATTTTATTTTTGCGCCTGGAATCTAGGCAAAACCGTTTTTGCCGTTTTTCGATACTTGGATGTCTATATCTCCGATTCTGCTGAACCGATTTATTTCTTAATATGGGAACATTTGTTTTTTACATATGCCCGATTTAAAGCTTGAATATCGCTAATATGGTGATTTATATTTTGGACGAAATTTAAAAATTTGGATTATTATTTGGACGAAAATTACGTATTCATGAGGTCAAAGCCGATAATTGTAGGAAAAACTTCCAAAGGATAATAAAAAATTGAATTTTAAAAAGAGCTTCAATGCAGAGTTTTCCATGAATAACTGGCATATAAAACGTAAAATTAGATGCTTATTGTTTATAAAACACAAGTTTATTAAGAAATTTTATATTTAAAATTATGCAATTAATATTCCTTCTTTTGTAATAAAACTGTTTAAGATTGAAGTAAGACTGAAATATATAGTTGCTAAAGATATTATTTGAGTTATTAACTTGCATTATATCTAAGCACACTTTAAAAAACAGTAAAAATTATTAAGCTTCTACAGTTGTCAAAAACAAGTTTAAGAAATACCCTGAGTTTTCTGAATTTGAAGAGAAAAAGTCAAAAAGTGTGAAATAGTAAAGATTTTCTCTAATTGGCTAAGTGCTCGATTTTCGTTTGAACCTCAATTTCGAGGTTAAAAAACAATCTGAGAGAAAAGTTGCACATAGTCGAAAATGTAGCTAATAAAACTATCTATCGAACTCATAAAACAGATTGTTAGGGACAGTCCTACTGTTCGAGATATTTTTGATTAAAGGTGCTAAAAAGTTCGATTTTTCCATGTTTTCTGACATATATGAGACTACAGCGCCCCTGGTGTCAGTTGTACGAATTCCATCTGTCTAAAGGATTATCGGGCATCTAAAGGAGAACAAATGTTCCCATATTAAGAAATAAATCGGTTTAGAAGAATCGGAGATATAGGCAACCAAGTATCAAAAAACAGCAAAAACGGGTTTGCCTAATTAAAATGATAAGTATTTTCGTAAATCATTTGACCCTAGCAATAGAAAAAATAGCATGCGAACCCAGGGACAAAAAAAAGTTTAAAATTGTTGCACAGTGTTATAATGGTTTTTGAACGATATTAAGTATTATGATTCAAATGATTATGATTATTGTAGGAGAGTAGCAATGGTCCCTCTTTTTCTTTCTCTCGCCTATACTCTTGTGCAGACTTTACAAGAATTGTTAATTTAGACCTTCAACTAATTTTTTTGAACATTTTTGCCAATTAAAGATGGAAAATTTCAGGAGAAGTACAAAAACTAAATTATTTTAAGTATCGGTCTTTGTTTGCTATCTTTAGATGATTCAAGCTTCAAACATCTCAAGTTTTTCCATGTTCTTAAAATATTCAATACCTGGTTCTTTTCAGAAAATTTGAGTCATTTGACCTGTTATTAAAATATAATAACATAACGGCTCAAATTCATTAAAAAATATATTTAAAAAAAATGAGATGCTTTGCCATCTTTTTGGCAACACATGGACACTTCAACGACAAAATAAGATGTTCTTGGTAAAAAACCATTTACACAGTTTTTCACTTCTTTAAGAAAATAGCAAACTGCTGTATAGAACCGCCATGAGAACTTAACTAGAACACTTGGTTATCGGAAGGAACTAGGTTTGAAGAACACAACGAGAGTAGTAGCACATACAATGCCATGGGACGCTACCACGTTGCAATATCAGTCGCTTATGTTCTTTGACCAATTTTGCTCAGATTTCGATCAATTATCGTTAGCATCACTTGTGACTTATGTCAAAAAAAAAAATAGCACGGCGTAGTAGGTTACGAGTACTTTAGTTACAACAATTGCTGATCCAAGCGACGAAATATTTCACGAAATTTTTGAACTCATGCCGTTGTTACGGGTGACTTTGCCCTCTTTTTCGCAATTTAGTAAAAATTTTACTTTACATTATGGTCAATATTAGGGTCTTCTAAACTCTAAACAGGCTCAGACTGATCCTCGAGAATATTTAACCTGTAAAATTTGACAGTAAAGATTTAGCCCAAATTGCCATACTCTGAGTCCATTTTGTAAATTTCCTTTATCTGATCGTTTTGTCGCCAAATATTCTTAAAGATCTGCCTGAGCCTAAGTATATTTGGAGATTTAGGGTTTTAGATTTTTATAAACAGCGTTGAGGAGCTTAAAAATATGTTTAATTGTCATTCGATTTGTTTTATTTCCACTAACATATAATAAAGCGCTGATTTTATTAAAAATTTCATGCTTGTCCGCAAAGCAGATAATTTTTAAGAAGCAAAATCCTACACAGTGTCTTTTTTACTACATACCCAATTTTTCTTGTACGTATTGAATCTTAAAATCGATATTCAATAAGAATCGACTACCCTTCATAGTTATGATTTGTTTTCAAAATTTGAACTTTAATTCTTTTTCGGAATCCTTTCAGTCAGAATTCAGAATACTTTCATTCAATTTTACGAAGAAAATTTTATGAAGTCTTCTGCCCTTATTAAAATTTTAACTATGATGTGCCTCCCTCAAAAACGCCTAAATAAATAAAGCAAAGTAGAAGAATAGAAAAAAAAACTTACCTCAGCACATAAACACAATCATTGAGTGCATTTAAAATTGTCTCCCGGAATTTCCTCAGAGCCCCATAATTGTCCAATTTAACATCACAATTTGCCAATAGAAGAGCCTTAAGTAAATAATATTCCTCTTTGCTGGCCGCAATTCTTTCCACACGCTGAATTGTAAGGGCACACTGAAGAAGAGAAAAAGTAGCACAATATGGGACACAGTGTTAGTAATAAAAGATTATTCTATAAAATGGAATTTTCTAAATTATTATGAACATTACATGACTGAACAATTCCACAGCTCCACATTCCTTTGCTGATCTTTCATCCAGCCAGAAATCTGTGGCAAAGTACAATTTACCATTGAATGGCACTGATCGATGAGCTAGCTGCAGTGTAAGAATCTCAGCCCAGCTTCCCTGAAGTAACTTCATCTGATCATTGAGAGGTAAATCTGTAAAGCCTGCAAGGTATACAGTGATTTAATGATCTCATTTTTTGAATGGTTTGTTTGTATCCAATTTTGACATTTTAATTGAAAGCCACACTGAGAAAAAACGGGGGTGCGATTAACTTTTTTTCCTCATAACTTTGACATATTTTGGGTGTAAAAATATATCAACATTTTTTAATGTTAATTTTACACCTTTTTAAGGGTAAAAGTAACATGAAAAAGGGTAACTTTAACCCCCAATATACCTAAAAAGCATAATATTTACACCGATTTAGGATCAATACTGCAGGGTAAAATTAACATTTCCGGAATGTTATTTTAACTTTTTCGGATTTCTCTCAGTGCAGAAGCAACTTTTAATTGATTAAAGGAAATTGACACGGCAAGTGAATATGAATTTTTCAGAAGATCACCCAGTGTCTTAGGAGTAATCAAATAAAAATTAATTATCGATTCATAACCGATTGGAACTGACACAGACTTGTGAGACATTCCAAGACCTTTGCAATGATTCCATACACATACATGATACTATTCGGTTAACCCTTTAAGGACGATTGGAACACCGGTGTCCCATAAAGAAAATATTTTTTCCTGACTATCCAAAGTTATTTTTTTCTTATGTCTGTACATAATTGTAAAGTAGAAGGTTGAAGGAATCTAGAATTTTTTTGCAAGTCTCTAGCTATTTGCTATGTTACTAAATATTTAACCTCAAAAATGGCAAATTTTTAAATTCTCAAATTCATAATTGATTTTATTTATTTTTTTTACTTCTAATTTTTTTTAAGAAAAACCCTTTTGGCAATAAAAACTACAATACTCATACGTAATATTTTTCATTAAAGCAAAAAATATTATTCATTGGTATTGTCGGAAAAATTACTTAAATTGTGGGGCTATTTTTGTCCCTATCGTTCATTGAAGCACAAAATACACCGAATCAGACTCTGTTGGACTTTTCAAGGTTAGATGTAAGACTTATCATTGATTATGAATCTCAGTTTAATTTTTATTGTTGATTTTCAGTCCGTAAAAAGTGTCTCGTCCTTAAAGGGTTAATGATAACGCTCGCTAGAGGCTTTTTGACCTTTGACCTTGAAAAATCGTTATTAGGAATGATTAAACGGATCTTTCATATATGGACGAACTGTTCAGTTAGATAACTACTACAACTACTACATCTAAAAAAAAGAGATGCCAAAGTGTCCCACCTTTGCGCAATGCTCTAACTCACGAGACAGAGTTTTTTGTGAATTATCTTTTCTCATGGCCTATGAATGCATACCGGTTTATTACCGATTAAATTAATTCATAAATAAGAAAACCATTTCGAAATAAAAAATTGCTTAAGAGCACATTTTAGAAAGTCCTCATTGTATACAGGCAAATAATAAGGTAGATTTGAAAAGTTTTTAGACCGAAATTCCAAAATCTGACTCATATCATCCTAACGGTCGACTCTCAACATTGGTATATACATCATTTGTGGGTGCTTTACCGATTCATTACTAAATAAAATCGATGGTTGGAAATTTCAAAGCATTTCGAAAAATTCTAATTACGAAAAACCGCTTGAGAAATAGGTAATTCAATGTCGTTTAACTGTGACCTTCGAAAATTCGATATCGAAATGTTTTACGGTCATAAGTATCTATGGGCGAAATATTCACCTTGACTACCTCCAAAACCGGTGGCAGCCATAATCCCGAAAGCCAAAATCCCGAAAGCCAAAATCCGGAACGCCAAAATCCCGAAAAGGCCAAAATCCCGAAAGCCAAAATCCCAAAAGCCAAAATCCTGAATTTTTAAAATCCTGAAAGGGATGAAATTATATGGAGGAAAATGTTTAGAACAATTTTCCAAGACACAGAAGATTTCCCTCTGCCTCTAGCAAGCGCGAGTGAAATCGCGGGAGTAGCTATGACACTTTTAAGAATTCGAGATTTTGGCTTACGGGATTTTGGCCCATTCGGGATTTTGGCGTTCGGGATTTTGGCTTTCGGGATTTTGACCGGGACCCCTCCAAAACATATTTGAAAATAAAAAAAATCCAAGGGCCGTTTTCGAAATAAATCGAAAAATATGGCTTTGAAGGGGAACGAGGTGACTCAGGAGAAATACGAAAAAGACTAACACTGGCTAATGGATGGGGTCATCAAAAACAGGAAGTCGATATCTCATACTGTTTGACCTTTAACATTGTCATAAGCTTTCGAAAAAATGAAAAATATTGTTAATAAATATTCGAGAAAGATACATAATGAATACTTTACTAAATCAATATCGATTAGGTCAAATCTAGTCGGGTTGGAAATTTTTAAAACCTTTCAAGAAAATTCAAATTTAAGCAAATTGGTTGAGAAATAGGCCCTTCAAAAAGGTTTAAATTTGACCTTTGAAAATTCGAAATCGAAATGTTTTCCGATCGTAGGTGTCTATGAACCCAGTAACGAAAGAGTTTTGGGTTCGAAAAATTTTGACGGTGGCGACCCCCCAATTTCTTCAGAGCGTGGTGGTCACCATCAAAAACTAATTTAATTCTCTGCGGTGGCCACCAATGCGGCGGCGCTACGGTATTTTCCCCACATTCACCACCAAAAGTTCGATGTTTGTACAGTAGTACGACAAGTAGTGCTCTGTATAGTACTTGTCTTATGGAAAATTTGCACAGCGTGACACAAGACGTTCCTGGAACTTTGTTCCGGATTCGCCTGTCAGATGGCTGATTCCTCAGAGTTTTGTGAATTTTCTTATTAGTGAAAAATGATAAATTAGTGTTTTTTCAAGCAATTGACCAGCAGGATTCCAGAGAACAGTACAGGTACGTGATAATTTGATTGCAGTTCTGTAGAGTTTTTCATTTTTTAGGTCTTAAAAACACTGAAATATAAAAGTGACGCTTAGTGAGCGTCCTTTGGTTTTTGGGGCTCCCAAGGCAATTTTTTTTTATAAAATATACTTGAAGAGTCCCAAATTTAAGTTAGTAGTGTTGTTTAATAAGAAAAAAAAATATCTGGGCAGTAGATGAAAAAAAGGTTGCATTAGGAAGCTCTAACCTCATTCTAATTCATTTTCCATCCGGAAGCCTTTTTTGGGCCCCACATTCAATTTATAATAAGGTGTGAGAATTTCCTCAATCTCCATAGATAAGTGTATTGGGTTTAAAAAGGATTTCTTTAATAGGATTTTTTCTTTAATTTTTTTTAGGGTAATTTAGGGCAACATGTTTTCATTTCTCAAACACTTTCTGTCCGGAAGTATCTTTTCTAGGGTTTCAGATCGTAATTAAGGATGAAATAATCGTATTTCCTCAATCCTTGTGGATCTGCGTGTTAGGTTTAACCCTTTAAGGACGAAATACTTTTTACTGACCGAAAATGAACAATGAAAATGAAACCGATAATCAAAATCAGTGACACGTTTTACATCTAACCTTGTAAAATCCAACAGTCTGATTCGGTGCATTTTTTACCTCTACATGATAGGGACAAAAATAACCTAAAAAATCAAGAAATTTTTCTGACGATACCAATGAATGATAATTGTCACTCTAATGAAAAATATAATGTATATGAGCGTAGTAACTTTCTATTCACAAAAGAGTTTTGCTTAAAAAAAATGGAATATAAAAAAAGTAATTTAAAAATTGCTCAATTTTGAGCTTAAATATAGCAAATAGCTGGACATTTGTAAAAAATATCCTAAATTCTTACAACTTTAAAAAATTGATATTCTCATAAATACAGAACATGGGGCGCTTCCATTATTGAAACCATCACAAAAAAGACAGCACTATTGTTAGAAAATGAAGTCTAACAAACAAAGAAAAAGAAAAGTAACGTTTTTGCTTATAACAGCATATTATTTGAGGATCTGAAAAACTGTTGTCGCAAAGATTAAAAAATAAAAAATATAAATATATGATTTTTTTGTTTATATCTTTTCAATTATATGAAAGTAAATAAATATATAAAATAAAAGTCTCAAACATTTTTAATGATTACTGAAATATTTCATTTATAGGTCTTAAATATTTAAGACTAAAAAATAAAGGCCGCCATAATATGAATTTTTCAAAATTTTAAACTGTGTGACTGAAACATAGATAGGGAAATGTAGGCATGGTTCGCACAGAGCTAGCCTTCAAACGATGCAAATTTTCTCTTTGTTTGTAGAGAGCTGACCTACCCTTTCGCATCTCGTTTCATTATCTGAATAATAAGATTATTATGGCTAAGAAATGACGTACTAGCTCTTTGCAAACAAAGAGAAAATATGCGTTGTTTGAAGGTTCACTCTGTGCGAACCATGACAACATACAATACAATACAATACATTCCCCTACGTTCTGAAAAGGTCTTGACATCAGCTAAAACAGTAAAATTTCAGTCCAGTCCGATGAGTTACAGGTTTAGACAGTTATTCAAAATGGTGGACAGTAACGTAAAAAATCAAGATGGTGACCACGTGACCTTATAGATCTTGTGCATCTTACCCTTAGATATGAAGATCTTGATTGTCGTTAATTATTAAAAATTGTTGATTTTTTTAATATTTACCAGAAAGTGCAAAGTCACCTGCACCTTATCTCAAATGTAAGCATTTTTTCTTAATTTTTTAACATAGTAAAGTTTTATAAAATAAATGCTAGTGATACAATCCATTCACTAACAACTGAATACAAATAATTTTACCCATTCACTCACCTCCTTTCATTTTAACTTTTGAAGAGTAAAGTTAAGAAATACCGAAAAAAGGGCACAAACATTAAAAAGAATTAACTTTAGGTAGTCAGGAAAAATTATTTTATCTACAGGTCACACGGGTGACCCAATCGTCTTTAAACGGATAAAAAGGATTTCTTTGGTAGAGTTTTTTCTTTAATTTTTTAGAGTAATTTAGCGAAACTGTCTGCACTTTTTAAATACTTTCAATCCGAAAGTAGCTTTTCCGGGGTTCCAGATCGCAATGAATAATCAAATAATTGTATTGCATCAATCTCTTTATCTGAGTGTTAGGTAAAAAAAAAATGATATAATTTTTTCTTTTCTAAGAGTATTTCACAACAAATTTCAAAACTTCGAAACTGGACATTATTGTTAACAACGTGATTGGAAGATGAAAGAACACCCTGGAATTCCACGTATTCTAATATAGCTCAGGTATTTACTTTTAATAAGAAAATATTTTTATATGAGATTTTTAAAACTATTTTGTATCATCATTACAGAGAAACTGGAGTGAACCGAGTTAGCACTTATTGAGAGCCAGCAGACGATAATCAGTCAAATGACGATAAGGACGCACATAAGGAAACACAGGCGGTTAAGAAAACATCGGCAGAAAACATAATTTCTAATTAATTTAAATATATTGTTCAAATTTTCTCCGTTTTGTATGGTATTCGCACTTTCACGATTTGAGTAGCACAATATGCATGGATTAATACATTTTTAATAAAACACTTTTTTTTTAATAAAATATTAATCAATAGTTAATTATTATTGAAAGAAATTGTTTTTTGTGCCTAATTATCATCTAATTTTTATCACTAGAATGAATGAAACGCCACTCTTTAATAATCTTTTTAAGAAAATCAGCAAAAAATATTTATGAAAATTTAAAATTAAGGAAAATGTTCAGTATAAACCTTTTTAAGATAAAACCGGATTTAAAATGTACACAATTTTCTATCTAATTATGTAATGAAAAATTAAAAAAATCCCAAAAATGCTCAAAATGCCACTAAAATCGCGAAAGTACGATATAAATAACATAAAAATTTGTAATTAAATTAATTAATTGTATTTTATAAATTTAAATGCAAATAAATTTAATTTTAGTATATATTTTAGATTTATTATTAAAAATACGGTTAAAACCGGTAAAAAACCGTTGGTCAGTTGAAATTAAAAAAATGTCGTTATTTTAAAATTCAAAAATTGCGAATTCCCCACAGCATTTTTACCACTCAACCCCGAACAAAGTTCCTGGAACGTCTTGTGTCACGGTCATTAAAATTTCCATAAGGCAAGTACTATACAGAGTACTACTTGTCGTACTACTGTACAAACACCGAATTTGCGTTACTGGGAACGAAACATTCACCTCGACTAGCTCCAAAACAAATTCGAAAATGAAAAATTAAGAAGCCGCTTTCGAAATAAACCAAAAAAAAACATAGTCTAATGTTAACTTATGGAGGATCGCCGAAGACCAGATGTCGATATCTTTAACCGTTTGTGCTCGAGTCTGGTAACAAGTGGAAAAAAGTGGATTATATAATTGCTCTCTTTAAGCTCGAACAGTAAAAAGAAAATGAAAATTGCTTTAGAGTAAAGTAAAACTATCTCCAAGAATTTTAAAATAGAAGGTAACCTATTAAAAAATAATTCTTGTATTTTTAACATTCTAGGCTTTCATTAGACTAGACTAGACTAAAATTACTAAATTTTTTTGATAGGAAATGCTCTTTTAGTAGGTCTAGTAATGTGAATAATGAATATTCTCTATAGATTGAAAAAATTGACGTTAAAAAATTCAGATTTTGAAGTTCTGACCAATCCAGTATTTCGACTCTTTCAGGATTTTGGCTCTTCGAAATTTTATCTTATTCTAAAGTTTATCGTTTGGATTTTTGACCTGCAGAATTTTGACCTAATTTTCGGGATTTCGATCAATTCGGTATTTAATTTGTAATTCGGAATTTTGGCTAAGAGAATTTTAACACATTCGGGGTTTTAACCATTCGAGATTTCGACATACGGAATTTTAGCTGCCAACGAAATTTTTCACAATGTTATAAAAAGCCTAAGGATAAAGTATAAGTATTTAATAATGGTTATTTTAAAGCAGGCATTTTAAAAATATCTTAATCCTGATAATTCTTCAATTAAGTGCAATGCAAATATAAGCCTCTTTATCATATCGTCAATTCAGGAATGAACGATTTGTATGACTTACTAAACTTTATCTTCAAAGTATAAACTTGGTTTTGAAAAATGATAAACTTAGAAAGGAATATTCTCTGAACTTAAATGTGGATCTATTCAGGCTACCAATTCACTGCTTAATTGGAAGGAACAAATTCATATTTAAAAAAAAATGTCTAATGATATTCTCAACAAACGCAGAGTTTTCCCGGGGAATAATTGTATGGAAAATCTTATTTTAGTCTCAGAATGAGACGATTAATATACTGCAAGACATTTTTAGAGACTCTATCGTGGGGTCAATTTCCTCTGAACTTGATAAAGCACCAGTTTAGTTTGATAAAATGCACACGCGATAAGGCTTATGCGATAAGATTGAGGATAAACAAATATAGAAAACTTACCTGGAATTTGTTTTGCCCAACTGATTACATTGACTAATTCTCTATCGTACAAATCACTTAAAACACTAAGCATTTCCTGAGCATCGACTCCCATGCGATCATCCATGAAGACTTTCACATCCATTTGTCGGTTCATGAGGTCAATTCCACCATGACCCACACAGAGTGGATCTGGCTCAAATGACGACAACATCTCGAGGATCTTGTTGTCCTCGAGGGTCGTGCCACCCGACGTAATGGCATTCGAATGAGGTAATTGCAGTTGATAGGGATTATTGAGTGGATTGCGTCTGTACTTTTGCCTTCCGCCCCGTACTCTATCCAACCTCACACCCTCCTTCAACATCCCCATTCTCAGGCATTTCTGGAAGCGACAAGCCTGACACGCTTTACGACGCCTCTTGTTGATCTCGCACACATTGTTGGCCGGACACGTGTACTCAATATTGCCTTGGATGGTTCGCTTGAAGAATGCCTTGCATGCTTCACAACTAGCCACACCATAGTGAAAACCAGACGCTGTGTCGCCACAAACAAGACAGATTCTCCTGCGATCGTTGCCAAAAAAGACAGAATTTGCTCATAACTTGTCTCTAACATTGCTAATTATTACTATCATTTTTTTTTCTCAATATTATTCCTCTCACCTTGGCAATTCTTCCTTTATTGTACTCTGTTGAATAGAATCACTCGAAATTTCACCCAAGGCTGATGTTGTGGAGCTACAGAACTGGCCATCGGGTGATTCTGGTGACGAATTTCCCTGATCCAGCACCGTCACTTTGTACTCAATCTATTTGGCCAAAACAAAAGACTGACGTTTACTCTTAATCTAAAAAATACTTTCATTCATTAACTTTTGTTTTTTTTTTTTCAATCCACATGACAATATGATCTATCGATTTTGAGTTATACGCATAAAAACGACGACCCCTTCCTTCGTACTAACAAATAATAATTTGTTCATTGAGAAAAAAACGGGGGTGCGATTAACTTTTTTTCCTTATAACTTTAACACTTTTTAGGTGCAAAAATATATAAACATTTTTTAATGTTAATTTTACACCTTTTTAAGGGTAAAATTAACATGAAAAAAGGGTAACTTTAACCCCTAATACACCTAAAAGCATAATATTTACACCGATTTCGGATAAATACTGCAGGGTAAAATAAACATTTCCGGAGTGTTATTTTAACTTTTTCGGATTTCTCTCTCAGTCAGTGTTATAATCGTTATAAGTATAATGTAAAATACTCTTTGTATAGAAATTCTTTTTTAATAAATCTAAAATCTAAATCTAAATTTTACTTAAAATTTCTTTACATTAAAGTTTTTGGTTTTTAATCAAATCAGACAGAAACATTAATGGCCAACAAAATATTCCATTGTGATCAGTAAAAAACGTTAAATTGATGGATAAGAAATTACTTCAAATCATGTCAAGACGGTTTCACAAATTCTTAATTTTCTTTATCTAAAATATTTCACTAGTTGAATACATTTAAATTGTATTTTTTAAAATTTAAAAATTCATATATACTTATCAACAATCTGTCTCAGACTAAATTATAGCCTCTTAGCTATTCCTCTGATATCAGATAGACTTTGAAGAATCATGACTTCCGATCTTTGAAGGATAAGCTGACTATGACAACCCAAAAATTATCTTAGTTTCCCTTCATAATCTCATTATAATCCTCAAAAATTATTTTCAAGATAATTACCAACTTAACTTTATTCTCCACAGAAATGTTTGATTTAGTGACACAATAATGATACAGAAAACAGTAGGGAAGACTGGGGCAAAAAGTCACAAAACGGATATTTTTTTTTACAAGCTACTCGAACGTTTCAAAAATTTCTAATTATCGCAGTTTTATATGAAATTTACCGCTCTACAACTTTGTGAAAGTAAATTTCCTCTATTTTGTAAAGAAATACGTTTATCGAGCCAATTTCTAAAAGGTAATTTTGTGACTATTCTCAAAAATGTTGGGGCAAATAGCACCAGACATTGGGTATTATCATATTTTGATTCGCTTCATTACAGGCTTCTGTAAATTTGAAAAAATATGTACCTAGAGGACATATTTTCATAGAAAATTTATTCATCTACACCTTTGTAAAACACCGTCTCTACGAGAAAAGTGAGAAAACGAGAAAAGCGCTTTTCAAGCTATTTTAGAAAAAAAAACACACAAAAGACTGCAAATCGTTTTACCAATGCAAACAACAAGCGGCGAGACATGATAATGACGTTTCTTTTCGCCGTGAGACATCAGAAATTGCTTCGCTTTTTTGTTACTTTTTGCTCTATACCTTTGGTTACTTTTTACCCCAAGTGGCCATTTTTAATAAAAAGGATTTCTGGAGAAAAGAACTTTTGTGAAATTCTAAAAAAGATAGCGGATTCGTATTCAAGAAATCCAAATTATTTAGAAAATATTCACCAGTGCATCAATCTTGGAAAATAAGTAGGTAAAAATTGTTATCTTATGCAAGGAAAATATTTCAAAAATAGGTCTAAAAACTTCGATATTTTTTATTTTCTAAATTTCTTGTTCGAATTCTAAGAAACTTACGACATTGAAGAAGGTCTATGGAGGCTGTCTATAGAAAAAAATTTGAGCCGCTATCTTTTTTACCTTGAGAAGATATTGAATTTTGAATTTCGATTTGTGACTTTTTGCCCCAGTCTCCCCTATTCCTTAAAAATTTATCGAGTGGTTTTGATTCGAACAATTCCAATCATCTTCAGGGATAAAAAAACCAATAAAAAAACATATTAAAATTTCATAGAAAAGCATCATCCAGTTTTCGAAATATTCGACATCGATTTTTTGAAAATTGATTTTTCGAGTAATCGGACCTTCGATTATATCACAATGAAATCGGGGTGTTAAAAATGTTGCCATTTTAAAATTAGATTTTCGACCTCTTATAGATCGGATAAGGGGAACCAGAGAGCTTTAGTTTTTTTTAACCTAAAGTTGTTAGACCTAATAACATACTAAAATTTGAGATCGATGCCATATGGGGCTGAATTATTGGGAAAACAAAATCTTGGGGTATTCCAAAATGGCGGAAAGGGCTGAGGATGCATCTGACATCACCAACTTCTAGCCACATATCGAAATTTAACGATTGCCGAAAACCGCATGTTTATATCTCCTTCCGTTTTTTCACTGGAAGTTCACTGGCCAGGAAATTTGATTTTTGGCGCATATGGTTAATTTTTTCCCTATCCCCTTTTAATTCGTTTAGTATTACCCTAAAATAGTCTAAAATGAGGTTTTCCTAACTTTCCTCAAAATTGGCCAAAACTATTCCAATGATTTTCTAATAGGTTTTGGAGGTAGTCCAAGCTGAATATTTTGTCCTTAGACACCTTTCTCCGGTTAAATCTTCATATTGAAATATTCAAAGCCAAAGACACTGATCCTAACATTTTTGATCCTAATACTTTTAACGGTCAAATTATTGGTCATTAATTTTTATTGAAAATTCAATTTATGTTACCCTTATTCGATGTTGGGAGAGATTTTAAGAGATTTATAAATCACTATAATTAGTAAAACTATGATATTGCTCGAATTGCTCAACAAATCCATGAAATCGAGCACTCTGCGAATTTTACTTTGTTATTATATTCTTTTTTTGATATTTAAAGTGCCTAGATCAGATACAGTGTAACGAGTCTAACCGTGCTATCACACTAGGATATTTTCAATTTGTAAATTCAATTTAATTTTCCATTTTCAATTAATTTGATTTGATATCAATTTTAATTTTTATTTATTTTCCACTAAAAACCAATTGAATTGATAGATCTTCACTTATTTATTAATAAAAACTAATACTTGGTCCAGAACAACCTATTTAAATATGTTAAAATAGCATAAATGTGGTTGCTCAAATAAATTTGAATTCAGCAAATTAAAATGTTAAAATTGCTCAATAATTCAATTTTATTGCAAATAAATAAGTAGTCTTTTGAAGAAAATTATTCTTATTAAATTTATTTACTCGTAAATAAATTTAAAATTTTAAATTTATTTACTCGTAAATAAATTTAAAATGTGGCCAAAAAATAAGATAAGTACAATGTTTTAGTGATAAACTTGCATGAAGTGAAGCTTAAGTATTGTGAGTAATTTATTAAGTTCCTCCAAAGCCAAAATTCACAATTAAAAATCTCGCGACAATATTTAAAATTGAGCAAATTTCTTGCAAAATGTGTCCTGGCTGTGAGAATTTTCCAGTAAAATTCTAGAAATCTTAATGCTCAATTGGCTCAATTGAATTTAAAATTAAAATGTGAAAAATCCTAGTGTGATAGCACCGTAACACTTATTTAAACTGTAATTACGAGAAATTTTATTGATTAATTGTATTATGTCAGCCCGTTTGCCACAGAAACTTCCTCCACTAACAAAATATAATCATTTGTAAATAGAAAGTAGGAGTTCTTCTTTCAAAATTACCTCGGTACTGTTGTTTTTCTAAACAAAATCAAATAAATTATTCTTTTAAAGAATATTTTTAAGCGTGCTTAATGATTTTGATACAGACTTAAAAAAAACAGTCTTTTCTTTTTTGTGTGTTAATGGTAATTCGCTGAATTTTCGTCATAATTCATTACAGACTCGCTGTAAATCTTAAATGATCCCTAATCTACTTAATATTTGCAAATAAATGCACTTACAGTTGAATTTGGAGATGTTCTGAAGTTGACACCGTGTGCATTGTTTCCCGATGATGGAGATGGACTACAGC
Source organism: Phlebotomus papatasi (assembly GCF_024763615.1). NCBI lineage: Eukaryota > Metazoa > Arthropoda > Insecta > Diptera > Psychodidae > Phlebotomus > Phlebotomus papatasi. Next base: position 35,962,364 of record NC_077222.1, read on the forward strand.
ATGAATTTGTATCGACTTCTTGTTTAATTCTAGCTCCATTTTCCTCCGCCATCATAGAAACCTTGAAGACAAATTAGAAAAAAATAAAACAAGAAATTAATTAAAGAAGAATAAAAAAAAAATTAATGTTATTCATATTGTGGTCAGAAATAATTAAATGGTCGCACGACAATGTGTTTTTCCCATTGTAGCAATTTAGTTAGATCATTGTGAGTCTAAGTGATTTTAATAGAACAGAAGAAAGGAGGTAACAAAGTAATTCGTTTAACTTGTGTATAAATTATGTATTTCTTTTCTTACACGATTCTTTTCAAAACAAAACGTTACAGCATCAACTATCGGATTGCGTAATATTGAGCCATTAAGGATCATACACAAATATGTAAATTTATAAATCATTATATAATTCTTATTAGCATATGTCTCTCTCACTTTTTCTTTCTTGATTTTTTATTCTCCTTACATGGAAAATTCATAAATCAATATTTTTACTTGCTGACAACACTTCAATTGTAACCTTTTTAATTACAGTCTTGCAGATTATTTCTTTTTATAGTAAATTTTCAATTTAGTATCGTTATATTTGTGAGAATAATCCACCTTATAACTATTGATAATTAATTACCTGCTTGAAAAAAATTGTTTTTTTACACTCACTATTCGTACAATTAAATGGAAATCGATAGGATTTGAATCTCCCATGGAGAAAAAGAAAAAAAATGCGAAAACTATTTGTATTAGATAGGGGAGGACGGGGTAGTTACATACTCATATTGTAGCCCTGAGTGTCATGTCCACTAAAACCAGCAATTTTCTTTTAAGTTCGACATTACTTGTGAAGAGTAGTTTCACATATCTTCATGGGACATGTACAAGGGGTAACGTCAATTGTTCGAGAAACGTTTCGCGAATCCCAAGAAACCCACTTTTTGCATCGCGAAACCCGAGAAACCCAAGAATTGCATTGTGAAACCCGAGAAACCCAATTTCTGCATCGCGAAACCGGAGAAACGCAATTTCTGTATAGCGAAACCCGAGAAACCAGAAACCCTTGTCAGAAAAAATGGGAATGAGTTACCCCAACTCTTATTGAGAAACCCTCGTCAATTGTCCGAGAAACGCTTCGCGAAACCCGAGAAACCCACTTTTTGCATCGCAAAACCCGAGAAACACACTTTTTGCATCGCGAAATCCGAGAAACCCAATGTCTGCATCGCGAAACCCGAGAAACCCAAGCATTGCAATGCGAAACCCGAGAAACCCAAGAATTGCATAGCGAAACCCGAGAAACCCAAGAATTGCATCGCGAAACTCGAGAAACCCAATTTCTGCATAGCGAAACTCGAGAAACTCACTTTCTGTATCGCGAAATCCGAGAAACCAGAAACCCTTGTCAGAAAAAATGGGAATGAGTTACCCCGTGGCCATGCAACAAAAAATTTAAAAAAAAAATGTTTTCCTAAAAAAATTCCTAAGAGATTGTAGGAATAAAAAAAAACTAATTAGGGTAAGTGTGCCAAATTTCGGCATAGTTGCATGCAAGCGTCAAAGTCTCAAGTTTGAACTGTAATATTTTAAATACAAATTGATTTTTTTATTCTTTCTTTTGCAAGAGTGTTGCTTGGAACCTTGTAAAGAGTTTACCGTCTTTATTTACTCTAAAATCATTCTTAATACATTTTAAAATGAATAAAAATATAGACATAGCTTTGGTGCCCTATTTCGGCCACTGTCATTCTCATAGTTCCTTGCCCTTCGGGAATTCTTCCAATATCTTTTTCACGTCATCTCGTTTGCCGAAGCTCAATTTTTTGTTATTCTTTTGCATTGTATAATCTCTAGAGTACGTAAAATCTAAAAGTTCATGGAAATTCGAGGAACAAAAAATGTGGGCGAAGTTGCAAGCTGGCCGGAATTTGGCACACTTACCCTAGTCCAAAGTGTTTCAATGATTCTACCCATTTTCATCTACATTTCTCAATCAATATTTCTCATTAAATAAAAGGTGCTTTTTTAAAAGTTTTTTTTTTTTATATTTATTGTTAATCGTTAGGTATGACTATCAAATAACAGTACGCATGAGTTCGGGAGTTTTTAAGACGCCAACGGAGATTTCTCTGGTGGCTGATCATGATTTTGGAAACTTCACAGTGCGCCTCAATCAGTCCGATCGAATATGGTTTGTGGGTGAGCTGAAGATGTTCAGTGAGACTGGGAAGAAGACTGGACAGAGTCAGGGAGTTCGGATTGATTTGCAGGCGATGGGATGCTTGAGTTGTTCAGACAAGGAGTTGACATATGTAAAAGTGAGTGGCAGTGAGAACAAATGGGCAACTAATTGCTAGGGTCTTTCTCTACAACCTCACTCTGGCAATGCCTGTTATATTTAAACCATGACGGTTCCTACCGTCCTACCCAAGCTCGCATTGAAGACCACCACCAGTGCTTATTGGTAGTTTGCGCCGGTCTTAAGGGAAAATTCAAGACTCCGTGAGTCCGGGCAAGATTTAAGGCGCTTCAGTTATTTGTTCTGTTTATTTTGAGATAGTCAATATTCAAAAGAAACGAACGGAAGATATGTAGTTCGTTTGAATATGGTTCATATTTGTTTAGCAAATGAGTCCTGAAAGAAAGTTCAGCTGCGTGAAACTGCCCTACATTCTCTACCGTTGAATTATTTGTAGGATGTTGACAGTCTTACTTCTATTTATCATCCAAGTTTATGTGTTAAACTACCCTGCCCTTCTCTACAATATATATTGAATAACTCGTCAGAGACCTTGAATTTGAGTCTCTTTTTTTGACAATGAAAAATAGGAGCAATTTCAGTCAATTTGTCTTAATAGCCCAAGAAATAATACATAACCAAAAGAAGAAGCACGAGACGAAATTTTGACGCCTCTCCTCCTTTATATTCTCAAAGTTGTACCAACATATGATGAATTTTGCATTTTAAGGAAAAAGGAGCACAATCTTGTGTATGTCTTTTAACAGTTTTGTGACGTCCCCAAAAAAGAAACAAACAAATGCAGACATAAAATCGTGTATGATGTGTTAATATATAATATAATTGTACATGATTTGGAATTGTTAATTTACTTAATAAGCCACTTGTTTTTGGTGGGATTTATTCGCAAAGTACACAAATTCCGAGACAAAAAGAGAGGAAAAGGAGAGACTTTGCTAGAGATTTTTTTTTTCTTTACAGCGTATTAGACAAAATAAACAATCTTATGTCTTATATTATATACTTCCATCTCGAAAGCACGTTCTTTTTTGTTCCTAGAGCTATTTTTGGCAAACAGAGACATTTGGATAATGTTTAGTTGAAAATGGTACAGAGAAAAAAAGAGTAAAGTAAAGAGACAAAACATAATGTAAGTGAGAAAGATTCATTGAATCTTTCAAGGTTGTCTCATCATGTTTTTTTTTTAAATTTTTTTTGTCATTAACTTTTTTCTTTCCCTCAAATTTTTATTTCTTCAGCCGGTAAATTTTGTAATTTAAACCTTTTCGATTTCACGATCACTATTCAACAATACAGAGAGTTAGTGAAGCAAAACATTGGGATATTTTTCATTTTTTTTCGTACTGGTAGCTGTTATTGATATACCTCCCTCCTATCATTAATCTGGACAATTATCTTTTCGATAAAAGTATATCACAAGACGAGCCTCCACAATATACCACTTACGGCCTTGACGTAGTCACCAGTTGTTGCAATAGACATTAGACATTTGACATCAGTTTTATCCAGAAAAAAAATCATTAATAACATTTTCAATACTTCACTGTTGCTATCATTTAAATAAAAAAACGTATATCAATATATCAATTACGGTTTAAATTTCTTATAAAACAATTCAGGATGATATGCTTGCGCCTGAGTTGCAATCATGTTGAATAATCTTGACTATTATGTTGTAAATAAAAATTAAAAGACGTCAATGCATGGGTCAGAAAATTGCAACATTTTCACTCACACTTATTTTTACTCAATAAAAATAAATGAAAAGCCAGAGAAGATTTTTCTTTTATATACAACGCATTACTCAGTAAAGAGCAATTTTTCATAGTTTGTTGTAACATAACAAATTTTTCACGGAACTTAAGAAGCATCCGGATATATTTCGACACAGCATGAGTTCTTTTTACAATACTCAACACATTGTATATATAAGATTTATACGATAGCACACTTGTTCACTTACCACGTTTAGATGTTCACTCGTCCGCGTTCACTGCTTAACTCTGACTCCTTTTCTCCTTATTCTTCTTCTTCTTCCTTTATAATTTAGTCTCTCACTCTCATACTCTCTCTACTCTCTCTCTCTACTCTCATACATTACACTACCTCTTACACTCGGCCATCTTACTTCAAGTCGGCCTCGACTCGTACCTCTTCACATGTGACACTGCTGTTGTCGTCACGTTTGGTCCTTCGCCACTGATTTTTGTCACGTCAAAACGTTGGTTGGGTCTCACTTTCGTGATCTTGTAAGGTCCCAAAAATTCACTCGCGTATTTTTTTCCAGGTAAGAATTGCGTACGTTTTATCGCAACTAAGTCACCTTCTTTGAACGTCGGAGGGTCTCGTGCTCGTAAATTGTAAGATCGTCGTTGGGTCTCTTGGGACTTCATGATGTTTTCTCTGGCTTTCTCTCGAATTTCACGTCGTTGCTCGTTCATCTGATGAGCTCGGATCTCTTCAAGCAATTCTCCTAAACGTAGATCATTCTCGTGCCGCATTTGTACTCCAAACATAGCTTCAAATGGACTGAATCCTGTACTCGTATGCATGTTTGAGTTTATGAACTTCTGAATCGATGCGACGTGTTTGTACCATTTCCTCTTGTCCTCGATACACATCTTCGTCAGCATAGCGATAATCACTTGATTCACTCTTTCTACTTGTCCGTTTTCTCGTGGAACTCCTGTTGTAATTGTCACATGCTCGATATGTTGCTCATCACAGTACTCCTTAAAATCTTTGCTTATAAAAGCACCTCCTCTGTCACTGATAATTCGCCTGGGGTTTCCAAAAAAATCACTTTGGAGCGTCATCTTAGAAATCACCTCATTCGCGTTTGTTGTCTTCGTCGGGTAAATCCACACAAATTTTGTAAAACCATCTATGACCACAAATAAATACTTGTACATCTTCTCGGTGGCATCCAACGGTCCCAAATGGTCGATGTGGTAGGTATCAAAAGGAATGTCTCCTTTCGCGATTGGGATCAATTTCCCATCCACTTTACCACGCTTCCTCTCGGCTAAGATACACTTCACACAGCATTCCACGTGTCTCTTAATTTTTTCTTTCAACTCAGGTATGTAGTAATCTCTTTTGATGATGGATTCCAATTTTTGAACACCAAAATGCCCGTTCTCGTGCGCACGTTTGATAATTTCGTTCTGCATATCTGCAGGTACCACTAATACATCTCGTCCATCAATCACTTTCATCAGGAGATCATCTTTCATACAATAATCTTCGTATGTTCGGGTTTTCAAAATTTCGGATATCACGTGAGTTCTCTCATCTCGTTTTTGCGCATTTTTAATTGCTTCAGTCAACGGATCCGCATAAGCTATCATCACGGGTGCACGGCTTAAAGCGTCAGCGTGTCTCAGCTGTGTTGCCGAACGATGCTCGACCTCGTAATCATACTCTTCTAACTCTAAAACCCATTGTGTTACACGTGAAATCAACTTTTTTCCGGTTTTATTCTTCAACGTCTTCTCATAAGCTGCACAATCGGTAACGATTTTAAAATGCTTTCCCACCAAATAAACACGAAATTTACGAACTGCACTAACTACTGCAAGAGCTTCAAGTAAATATGAGGAATACTTCTTCTCGGAATCGGTGGTCTTCTTACTCATGTAATACACTGGATGAAACTTATCGTCCTCTCCTCGTTGAAGTAAAACTCCTCCGTATCCAATCTCGCACGCATCTGTATGTACTTCTGTCTCCGCGTTAGGATCGTAAATCATAAGCACAGGTGATTCTCCTAGCATCCTCTTTAGGGTCTCAAAACACTTTCTCTGGGGTTCCTCAAACACAAAGGTATTCTTCGCACACAACAAATCTGTCAATGGTCTCGCAATCACTGCATAATTCTCAATGAATTTTCGAAAATATCCAGCAAGTCCCAGAAATCTTTGAAGTTCTTTCTCATCTTTTGGTGGTGGATAATTCATCACGGCTTTCACTTTATCAGGAGAAATCGTAACACGTCCGTCTTCAATCACATAACCCAGATATTCAACCCTTTTCTGAAGAAAATGACACTTTTTCCAATTAAAATTCACATTATTGGCAGCGCTTACTTCAAGGACTTCTCGTAATTTCTCAAGACAATCTTCCTCAGTCTCTCCCGGAATAATAATATCGTCTACGTACACAAGAATGGTTCTCTTCCTCAGTAAATCGCGGTAAACATCAGCAATAAATCGGCTGAACACTGATGCACTCACACACAATCCGTATGGTAGGTAATTGAACTCAAATTGTCCGGAATGTGTCACAAAACTTGTATACTTCTTGGATTCCTCTGCGATTGGCACGTGAAGATATGAATTTTTCAAATCTAACGTCGTATAAAACTTTGCATTCTTCAATCTATCAATTTGATCCTCGGCATTTCTCATTGGGAATTTATCACGGACTATCTTCTTATTTATCGGACGAAAATCGATACAAATTCTCTTGGATTTATCCTTCTTTGGGGCAATAGTAACAGGACTAGCAAATTCACTTGTACTGTACCTTATTTTGTTGCTTTCGAGCCATTCGTCCACTTGTTTATCGATCAACTGTTGTTCACACTCTGAGAATCGTCGTGGATTGCAAGCAATCGGGGCCTCATCTGTCAAAACAATTTTGGCTTCCACGTTACATTTTGCACTTGAATTTGGCGTATAATTTTCAACTAATTCACGTATTTCCTCAGCATACTTCTCTGGAACATCCAACTCGTTCTCGCATTCCACCAAAATGTTCATCATTTCAGACACTGTACTGTCACTGTTCTCGTTCACGGACTCGATCGGTTTGGATTCTCTTGGTTTCACGGCGCTGATTTTTAATCCTCCTTCGGCAAATTCCACGTTGATAAATCCTAAAATTGCCATTCCTAGCAACATCTCATGGGGCATGGAATCTTCAGGAACAACATGAAATTCCACTCTATCACACTGAACTCCTTCGACACAAACTGAAATTTTCACGGTTCCCTTGGACTCTACACGTATTCCTCCAAAGCCAATAAAGAACATCTTAGAATTTTCCACTGTTGGTGATCCAATTTTCTTGTGAAAATCTTCTCTCAGCAAATTGAGGTTACAGCCACTGTCAAACAAAGAGTTTGAATTCACCTCTGATTCCACGATCACATTCACCATTGGAAGTGCTGTCGCAGCTAATTTCGCTTCACCAATTTGCGCGCGTTCTCCTGCCTTCCCCTCTTTCCCCTCATTTCTCTCTTTCTCTTTGGTCTCCTTGGGCGCTTTACACTGGCGTGAAAGATGACCATATTCGTTACAATTGAAACATTTCGGGCCTCTTCCTTTCGTTTCACAGTCCCCAGCATAATGTCCTGGTTTTCCACAGTTATAACACCGTATCTCGTCACTACTTCCCGTCTTTTTCTCTTGCCTCGTAGGTTTCTCTTTGCCACTTGCACCACTGAATTTTTCACCACTTTTTCCGCCATTTTTCTCCTCACTTTTTTCACCATGCTTTTTGACATTGGAAGTCATTTGCTGTCTCATTCTTTCATACTGATTGAGTCGCTCCTTCAAATCACTGATGGTTTTTGCTCCGTACAAATTCATTTTCGTTTGTGGGTTATCTCCAATGCCATCCACAATGTAGGAGCACACGGATTCTTCTTCAACAGGTGTCTTCTTCGGAGCTTTCTTAGCGATCTCGTTCATGGCGTACACATATTGACGAAAAGTCTCGGTCTCTTTCTTCTTGCGTCTTTGTAGCATTTTATGGACTTCTGCGCTTGTGAGCTTCGACTGAAACTCCTCCTGTAAAGCCTCTTTTAACTTCTCCCATGAATTGAGTCCCACAGAGCCTTTCACAAAATCTCTCGCGGTTTTGATCAGGAATCGTCGTCCGAAAATGAATTTCTCCAATTCATTCAAATCAAGACTGTCTGCCGTTTGCTCAAAATCTTCTACCCACTCGTACACGTCTTTAGAGTCTCCTTCTCCGGAAAATTTCTCAAATGAATCCTCGATATCCGCGAAAGTGAATTTTCGCGTCTTTGCCACGTTTTGCTCTGAATTCGCCATCTTGGTTTTCTCTGTCCCGTTCTCGTGTGCCTCGTTTTCGTGTGTCTCGTTCTCGTGTGTCTCGTTCTCGTTTGTCTCGTTCTCGTTTGTCGCGTTCTCGTTTGTCTTTTTTAATGGCGTCGAAGATGATGCAATCACCGTTTCTTGCAATTCTTCCTCGAAACCCTCGAAACTCCCTGAACTTCCACTAAAGTTTAACAGTTTCTCAATTAATTCGCACTTTTTCCCCGTAGAATCAATTCCTTTTTTATCACACAGTTTCTTCAAAAAATCTTTTTTAAATTTTCTTAATTCGCTTTCCATTTATGAAAATGGCGTCTTTTTGTCTCTCTAAATATCACTAAATATTAGTTTTTCCACGTTTTTCTCTTTACGCGCACTTTGGCTGGTTGAGCCCCCATATAAGATTTATACGATAGCACACTTGTTCACTTACCACGTTTAGATGTTCACACGTCCGCGTTCACTGCTTAACTCTGACTCCTTTTCTCCTTATTCTTCTTCTTCTTCCTTTATAATTTAGTCTCTCACTCTCATACTCTCTCTACTCTCTCTCTCTACTCTCATACATTACACTACCTCTTACATATATACTATATTTATTAACTTCTAGTAATTCATCATCATTCTTCACCTAGATTACCGACATCAAAGAAAAAGAATATAAATGCAAAATAGATGGCAAAGTGAGAAACATTTCGTGGAATGCTCGAACTATTGAATTCAATACTTGGTTTTGTTTTAATTTTTTTTGGATAAATAAATTTGATTTAGCGAAAAAGCCAATGAGACAGATACATACGAATTCAAGTATCATTATTTTTTTTTGCTTATCGTGTCACAATTGATTTGAAAGAATTCTGAAAAAATCACCTCAAAATCTATCTGAAATGCATGAAAATAATAGATTTAAACTCTGAATTAAAAAGGATGAAGAGGCGTCTCAGCTTAGCAGAATGCTTCAGCCCCTTCAGCCAATGACTTCGTTATTATCGTTATTATACTCATAACTTGATTTTGGAATGTTTATACTTGTCTGGTGTTAAGGAATTAAATAATTTCTGAAAGTTATTCTCACTCTGTCTATTAATTTTTAGGTTTACCGTGTTCACCGGACTTTTGAAATAATTTATTTTAAATTCAGCACAGTTTTGATGGGATAAAAAGGGTAGCAAAGCATCCCCGACTTTGCGAAGTACTCGAACTCGTGGCTTAGATGCTTACCTCAAAAATAATTTCGCATCATTTATTATTAACCGGTGCTTAACGGATTTGAACCGATTTATAAATCACTCAAAACATTGCGAAAAATACATTAGGAGTAATATAATTAAACTACAATTGATATCCTCAAATTTGAACGACACGGTTGCATTCAAAATGTAAATTATGAGGTTATGTAAAAGAAATTTTGCATGAACTCTGAATTAGAACTATTTTTCTGTGGTGTTTTCCTAATATTGTCGAATTATATTAATTTCCTGAATTTCCTCAACAAATTCCACTTATTTAACAAAAAATTCAATTGATAAAATTCACTAAAGTTATTTTCCTTAATTTAGGAAAAGTGAATTTTACATGAATTCCGTTACGTTTTTGAAAATATTATTCAAATTTGAGGAGTGAAAAATGTTATCTATACCCCCAAATGTTCAAATTTGAGGAACTCTACTGTAGCTCACTATCGGTTCATAGCCGATTGGAATCGTTTCAGTTTTGTCGGAAATTTGAAGACCTTTCCAATGAGCTCAAACATGATACCATTCGGTTAATAAATGCGCTCTCTAGAGCCTTTTTAACCTCTGATCTTGAAAAACCATTAAAGATTGCATGACGTGTTTTCGAGGAATCTTATAAAACATGGTTTTAGTGGGTAAGGGGAGGGTCTGTGGGAAAATGTGAGGCATGTTAGTATTCCGAGGATCGACTTATGGGGTGGGGGGTCCCCCGAAGGTCCCAAATTTCTATTTCTAACAGTTTGGCCTCTAGATAAACAGACAAATAGCATGATATCATTTCTCAAATATCTTCTGAAACGTGGAGATGATATCTCCACATTTAAGAATTTAGTTTCAGGTTGCATTAACCGTTGTCGTATCTGTATTTATTTTGTATCTGCAATTGGCGTATGCAACGATACAGACGTCATGTTTTACGATAAATGCTGACATTAAAGAAATGCAGATACGACAACGATCGATGCAACCGATGAATATATTGAGATAGAAATTTTGGGGGGTGAAAAAACCGGGGGAAACCGAGGAATTGTATATACTGCTCTCTCTGTGGAATTGAAGCAGTAAAATATACGAATTTGCATAATTATGGTTTCTTAATGACATTTAAATAGAATAATCAAATAGATTTAAAAATAAGGAAATCCATGAAATTAAAAATAAAATTAGATGAATTTCCAAGAATACAAATTTGTTTTCCACTTATCGGTTCAAATTTGATTGGAACTAAATTACTTTTGCTTGATATTCAAAGGCCGTTCATATAAATCCAAGTGTATCCGAATCAGATGATATTTCCGTGCAATAAAGCTTAATTAAAGATCGTTCTAAGGGTTCTAAGAATAAAATAATGTTTCATGGCGTCTATTAACGAAGTGTCCACAAATCCCGAGAACATCCGAAAGTTCGTTGAATCTGCTTTTGAATTAATCTAATCTAAACCAAAACAAGGCTTTGGAAGAGAAGAAAAGGTGAAAAGAAGGATCTCGAAGATCTAAAGTCGTTATCTCTAACCGTTTGGCTTATAAATCTTATAATGAAAGTGTACAAAGCATTGCACAAGATAACGTTTTGTTATTTCGTGCAATATTTCAGAAAAATAACTTGATTTGTAAGGATTCAAAATAAAATCCAGGATCTATGGATGACATACATATACTGCTGCTCTATGAGTTCGAGCAATACATTTAGTTTCAAACCTATACGTACGTAGTATTATTTTTTGCACTTTTGTATATAGAGTACCTCAGTATTTATTGAGAAAAATGAAAAAGAATTCACAACCAGTAAAATTGAATTAGTTTTAGAATACCAATATTGAGAGACGCTATTTTGTCTATTGTATTCCGTGATCTCGCTGTTTTTTTTTATATCTATCATCTCGAATGATTCAGTCTTGTTCAACCGGCTGTATTTTTTTATTTTATACTTTGGTCACACCTCTTTATTACAGGCTTTTGTTGTTGCAAATAAAAGCAATAAAAGTAAAATGATATAAAGAGTTTCTTCGACAGAATTTATATCTGTGACAGGAAATTTCGACAATTTTGCATTTTAGTGTTATTCAAATACTTAAAGAGAAAACAATTATAAAAACAAACAAAACGCTTTACAATCACATAAAAATTCAATATATCTTTCTCAATGTATCATGACTATTAGAATTTTAAGGAATATTTATGAACATATTAAAAATATTAAACTTATAAATTATTAGAAAAACACCTACAGTGAATTCGTCTTCAAATTTATTCAAAGATAATGTTTAGGAAGGGGAAAAGAGAAGAATAGAGATTGTGCAAACTTTACTTATTTACCTTACGAATAAGAAAATCGCTAAGTTATAACTCAAAGGTATTTTTAAGAAAAAATTGCATTTATTCGAAGCTAATAAGTACTATTGGATCGGTTTCAATCCGTGAATTTATTGAACTTTTATAGTAAGTTAATTTATATTTTGTATGCAGGAATAAATATTCAAATCTAGTTAATAACACATAACGTATAGTTCAACTTCCTCAATGATCGTAAATCAAAACGTTTCATTTAAAATTTATTTCTGTACCACTAAATCTTATGAGATTTTATGTACAATAAAGCGTATGAATAAACTCTCATCATTTTTTCGGGTAAATGAATGGCTTGTACAACAACGAATAAAGAATATATCTCACAAAGTATTACCCATAGCTTAGAAGTACTTTTCTCATCCTTTTGTCAGTGTAATGAATTCCGCATTCAAAAAACTACTAAAGAAAAATTTAATCCAAAAATTGTGCTAATATATAATTTATATATATAAATGGAAACCCTGAGATTTCAGGTGATTAGTCAACGATCAGTACAAGTAACAATAGGAAGAAATAATACTTGGTGAATAAGGAGGGTGAAGTAGGTCATTCCGGTTTTACCGTAGATTAAATGTGGGTGATTTTACACTCCGATGCGGAAGACTTTGCATCTTTGTTTTTCGTAAGATTTTCTTTATTCTAGCACTTAAGGATGATCTTCATCGATCCGATATGTCCGATCAGTAAAGACTAACATTAAATAGGATGAAAAGAACACCTATTGACGCTTTAAAAACTCGTGTCAAGACTTATTGACACCTGACCCTGTACCATTTGGAATTCGAAATTTGAATACTTATCCTTAACGAAAAACGGAAATTAATAAAAATTACATTACATTAAATAAATTTCAACATTTTGACTAAAGTGTCAATAGGGGTTCCCTGTCGAAGAGGTGTTCATTCGAACTTACTGGAATTAATGAAAGGTTTACAAAAACCAGAGGGGTGCAGTCACTCGCGTCTACGGTATATTTTCAAAAGATATAATATGCTGGACACACTTGCGACTTAAGTCGAGAGGTGGCTTAATGTAATTATTATCAAAATAATGATTATTTATATTGAAATCAGTATTCTAGTAAGCCTAGTTAACGGGAAACTTATAGGAATTTAGTCAAATTATTATTTTGGTTATAATTACGTTAAGCTGTCTCTCGGTTTAAGTCGTAAGTGTTCCCAGCACATAAGGGTTTATAAGGGCAATACGTTGTAGGTAGAACATTGCCCTACGACAAAGTAACGTTTCAGTGAGTATACTTATCTTGCGACCGTTTTTCTATTAAGACTTTGCTAAAATAATCAAACTTTCCCGATAAGTAGGGGAAAGTGACCATGCTTTATACTGTAAAATGATTTCCAAAGTTTGTGATTATTTTCTGATTACCACACAAACCGAAGCGATTCTTCCACTATGATAAAAAAATCTCTAACTTATTAGGTTCATAATCCCACCTCAAATAGTTCCTGAAAAACCTTAGATTTTCCTCAAGAAGAAAATGGAAATTCAGTGGCGATTTTTATAGAAGTTGGGTCCGGGGCCTTCCTGTATAATAATTGATTCGACAATTCGGAGGCCCATTTTCACTGTAAAAATTTCACCGGATACAAAATATTGCACAACAATATTTAGACGGAACTCTAATCTATCTGCTTAAATCGTTTGTAAGACTAGTTATTAGTTTTAAAATCACTCTTATGTAATATTTCTAAGCCATGTTTTTATGACATTAAGGCACTAGCGAAAACCATTTTTTCACTTTGAGTCCAAGAAAATGTCACTCTGCAACCTTAAAATTCAGGCAACAGGGTTGTAGGTTATGTCAATTGTCGATAAAATTGGAGGATTACAAAAGGTGTAATTATGAAAGAATCACATCTAATGATAGAGTTACCGGTTTTAAATTATCATTCATGGACCGTTTTTAAAATATAGGATGGACACAGGTAGAATTTATGAATTTGTCACCACCCACAAAAACAGTGTTCCCAAGTAAAAATATTTTTACATAAATATTAATACTGATAAACCCTCTATGTGCCTATGATAGCAGTTTTCCTGAACAGCGACATTAATTAAGAAAAAACTTATGAAATATCATGTATTGAAATTACAGTTTTGGACCTATTTTTGATTTTTGCTTCCTGAAACTAGGAAAAAAGAGCTAGGTTCCTAATTTTTTCAGGAAGTGTGAGACTTAGGACCAGCTATTAAAATATATTGCGAAGAGTCACAACTATTGATTAACACAAGAAAAAAATAGTTATTATCAAGCTTGGATCGTATCAAGCATGGTCACTTTCCCCTATCCACAATAATGGTTTCACCAGCTAATCATACATTATATCTGATTATTCAAAATGAAAAGGGGAAATCTTTCTCTAAAATATTTATCTCTGCATTTACGCAGTTTCCTAAATGTTCTAATCCAAAAATAGCAAAGAATGAAAACTGAAAAAAATTTCGGAAGAAAAATTTCTTCTTTTCAGTTTCCGTAATGCCATTTTGTGCGGTTTTTCTCGCTCCCGAAAATGTACATAATCCCGGAATCCCCTGATATCAGATGATGACCCTTATTTTTCTATCTCTCTCTGGGTCCGCTGATCACTCATAACTAAATGCACCAAATGCACCATTCAACAACTCACAGTTTTAGTTCGTACGGCACCCAATTTCTTTCGTGTTGCATAATTAAAAATACTTTTAAAAAAACATTTGAACTGTTAATCGGTCAACTCAGTGACTTTACAAGTTCTTCTGTCTGACATATGGGTTTCAATTGTGTATTATTTCCAATTCATCATCTTCAAAACAACTTTAAAGCATTTAGATCTATAAATGCCGATCTAAGTCTGTAAGAATTATGTATATAAGTATATAAGTCCTTTAGCATAAAAGTTCTTTTAAATAAAATACAAAAATTCTCCGATTATGTCGTTTTATGGTGCTAAACCCAACATTTTGAATGCAGTTAAAAACTATGTAATTTACGTTTCGGCGAAAAGGCATTACACAGTAGAGTGACTTCCAAATTCGAACGCTTGGGCGAGTATAAGCTTTTAAATAGTATTACCAGATGCAAATATTCTGATATGACGCCACCTAACAGCAATAAAAACCTATTCATATACTTAATGTAATGGGCTTTTCTTAAGAAACTATTAAGTGGTTCATCTTTGCATCCAAATTTCCAACAATGAGCGGACTATAAAAAAAAACAAAGAGTAGTAAATTAAATGAGATTAAAGATTACAAGTGATTATGTTAACAATAGTATAATTAGATATAAAAAAGTAGAATCGCAATTTGCGTCTTTTTTTTGTACGAATTCTAAAGATAGTGCATACTACTTCTCAGCCAGTCAAACACATGTCTTACCGTCTTCTTTTTTTTCTATTTTTGATATAATGCTTAATATAAATACATTAAGACACAAATTTTAAATATATTGCGAATTAATACTGCATAACATAAACAGAGTGTGAGAAAGAGATCGAGAGTGATTGAGAAGATAATGGTTATTAATACAAACTGTTATTTTAAAAGTAAACCACAGTGGTGAGAAAGAGATGTAATACTAAAAGAATCAATGCGCGATCAAATACTAAATAATGTAAATGTGTCTGTTGTGTGGTGTTTCTCTTTCACGGCCAAGTTCAAGGTAAACCAGTCTGTGTGTTTTATATGAGTGAGCCTCCTTTTTTTATTTATTCCCTCCCCTCCATTTCTTTCATTTATATTTAAATAATCATCATTCATACAACACTCTAAAAAGTTCTCTGTTTGCCACTTTTTGTGCTTCCCCACCACTATATAATTTCAGCGAGTTTCTTCTATATGAATTCTCATTTTACATACCGACACATATACGCATAGGTACGATTATATATATAGTAAACTTAAAGATTGTTATTACATATGGCAAAGAGGGTGTTCCATTGCACGCAATAACTTACTATTTTTAATTCTCTCACTATTATAACAGTCCTTCTAGAATCTTTGAAATTTCACCCTGTTAATTTTCCGATAATACCAAGTCTACTTTCTACAGTGTCCAATGTGTAAGAGAACAGGGCACTCGAAAATCGTGTGTTTAAGTTTAAATGAAAGAGAAAATACTGACACGCGGGATAGCCGCCTCATTAAAGCTACTTAGCACACTACAGTCACTTTTCTCAGAGACTGTAGCAAATTTGCAAGGAATATACATTTACATAGTATACTATTAACCATTCAAAGTATTTACATTACTAATTATTATTAAAGATAAAGAAGAAATTTAGGAAAAAACATAATTGTTGTATGCACAGATCGTACAGATAGACTAGAAAGTTCGTGTTTCAACATAATATAAATTAATATTAGAATTAAAAATTATAAACAGACATTTAGTGGGTCTATAATGCTAGTGCCTCGGGTTCGAACCCCGTTAGTTACAAACATTTTTTGTCGTCAGAAGTGTTCGAATTGTATCCACCGTGAGCTTCATTGTACTTGCTTCCGACTTGTGGAATGGCCTAATTTCTACTTTAGATGTGATACCAGCATTATTATTTCTTGAATTTCACAAAGGAAACAGTATATAACCCCTGGAGGGAAATTCTGTAACGCTCTGGCAATGCCATATGACAAATTGGGTTCGAATCTTTTAGGAGAGCTTTTTCGAAAATGCGATTCTGTAGTCGTGAGATTGCCATTTCAGCTCACGTGGCATTGTCAGAAGTCATATATTTGAGATTTCTGGCAATTCAAATGACAATAAATTTTGTTAAACAAATCAACCAAGACGTATTGTATTTTCATAAAATCATCAAGTAAAGGAATTTCATTAAAAATTCAATGAATTGCATTTTCGAACTCATATGATTATGACAAAAAAAAAGCTCGAATGGCATTGTCAGGTTTCGAACTCACGCGTGACAATGCCACGAAAATTACAGAATTCCCCTACTGGACTATTTTACCACCCAAAATTTTTATCCCGCGTAGACCACTGTTCTTAACGTATCTTTGCGTTGCAGACGTTTTTCGAAAATTGTTATCACATTGTATATCCGTCTGTCCGATCTGTGCCAATCAGTCCATCTGCCCATCTTTCCGCCTAATCTGTTCAGTTGTCGTCAATACAAGTGGCCAAACAGTTAGCGATAACTACTTGAGACCTTCGAGGGATCCCCGCAAAAGTTGAAGCTAAGACCACTAACACGACCTTGATTTTTTCCCACCCTTGCCTTTCCCCATCAAAACCATTTTTTGAGGCTTGCTAGTCGGAAATTTCTTTTATAAAAAAAAATGCCTATGAATCCTAATAACGGTTTTTCAAGGTCTAATGCCGGCTTCAGACTGGAGGTTTAGCCCAGTTCCCGGAGGTCTCAAAAATCTAAATAACGAGCAATTTTATTGATTTTTGAAAATCTAATGAATCATTTGCCCTTATAATCCAATCCTAAACAACAATTTTCTAAAAAATCGTGCCTGATCAGGAATTAGAGGAGTTAAGCCAGATAGCTAAGTCTTAGGCCTGAAGCCCGTATAAGGGCTTGTTGGGGCTAGTAGGAACGGTCTTGAAATTTCCTATAAAACTGAACCGGTTACAAATCGGTTATTATGAACTAGTTCACGCAGATGAAGAAAGGAGTAAAAATGTATTTTCTTTAGCCTTCGAAATAGATTTTAGAATGCCTCTTCTCTTGGAAAAATTCAAGCTAAGAGCGTTCGAATTGGATCATTTGACTATTAGAGGAATCTGAAAGCATTGAAGATGATCGACACAGTGGACATGCAAAAAGCTCATTACACCAGAAATCATTAAAGAATACAGATGTAATTTTTTGAAATTACTCAATGGTAATTTTTAATAAAAAAAAGTTACACATCAAAAAGCCATTTGGTTAACTGGGACTACTTGCTTCAAGAATTCATAAAAGGTTAACAACTTTGGAAAACCTTTATTCAGGCTAATCCTCAAGAAATTTAGCCTTCAAAATTTGACATCAGTAGATTTATCCTAAACTGTCACACATTAAGGGCTTAGATTTATCGA
Organism: Phlebotomus papatasi; assembly: GCF_024763615.1. NCBI lineage: Eukaryota > Metazoa > Arthropoda > Insecta > Diptera > Psychodidae > Phlebotomus > Phlebotomus papatasi. The sequence goes on from NC_077222.1 coordinate 35,980,303, forward strand.
TCAGAGATCGTGTGGATAAATTTCTTTTACCTAGTCACTTACTGCCAAATTTTACAGACTATAAATGTTCTCGAGAATCAGCCTGAATCTATTATTTGATTTATCTTAATTTTCTTCCATCTATGCCGACTCAAAAATTCTTCCTCCTTTATATAAAAATAGTAATTTTTAGTGATTTTTTGCATTCCAATATAACCCAGGAATTATCCAGGTAGATTTTTATAGTATAAACGTAAATTAAATGTAAAGAGTTTCGATGGGCTTTTCGAGGCTAAAGATTAAACATAGGGGGAAGTGGGGCACCTTTGAAAGTGGGTTACCTTTAAAAGTGGGTTACCTTTGAAATTGGTATTTTTTTCCTATGTTTAAGTGGAACTGAGCCATATCATAATGTAATTTAGCTTCTCAATCTAATTGTGTAAGTAAAATATATCACTATAAGGCTCAATTTTATTTTAAAATAGGTGAAAAATTCCAATTTTAAAGGTTTCCCTGCTTTCAAAGGTGCCCCGCTTCCTTACTACACGTGAAAATGAGGTTAAATTGCTTTAGATAAATAATTTCAATTCTTGAATGTAACCCATTATATTGAATTAAGTACAAATAAAGTGTTTAATAAGTAGTTAATTTTCTTTTATTTGCAAATCAATCCTATTACTTTTAAAACTTTTTTGGGAGATCTTTTGAGAGATTTATGAATCGGTTCAAATCGGTTGAGAACCGGTAAAAGGTAAATTATGCGAAAGTACTTTTGCGGTTGTTGCAGATTCTAAATTTGAATTTAAATGATTATGGGGGTCAGCCTTTTATAGATTAGAGTTGCTTTTATGGTTAGGAATTGCCAGATAGAAAAGAAGCGTAGAAGTGTAAGTTTTTAGAGGGAATTCTGCTGCATAGGACGCTGTGAGATAGATTGCAGAAATTGAGAGATTTTGATAGAAATAGAGACAAAGATTTCTGAAGGACGAACACGAGTAGGATAGATCTTTGAAAAGTTGATGAATAGAATTACCTGGCAATTAGGATAAAAAAAAAGTGAGCAGGAATTAAGGGAGATTTAAGAGGGCACCTTTGAACGCTCAGATCTTAATTCATTCGCACATTCGTTTCGTTCACATAGCCTTTGATACGGTATTATTTGAAGAATAAATAATATTTCCGATCGAAGAATTTGTCAAGAACAGGTATAGCATCTAAGTTACGAGTTCGAGCATTTCGCAAAGCTTTGCCACCCTTTTTTTTTACAAGAAATCGACATTCCTTATTTTTTTTTAACTTTATCTTGGAATATTTAATGACAAAATATGACTCGCGTCACCTACAATGTCTCTATACCTGAATACTGTGTAAGTTTTCTCCATTTTAATTAACTTTCTTTTTCATTAAGTACATCAATTAGAAAAGAATTGTTTTTACAAAAATAAAATCGGTTTTCAATATTTTTTCTCAAAAAAAAAAATGTACAGTAGACTCTCTCAAATTCGGGCATTTGGGCCCGAAATATCATCCGAATTAGTGATAAATTCGAGAGCCAAATTGTTTGAAATGCGACGATTTTTTGTTCCTCTGCATACTCATATCAAGTTTCCGTACTCAAATTTACGGTAAATTTAATGAAAACCCTTTAATAATGCAAAATCTCATCATAAAATTAAGACAAAACATTGCAAATTTGAACATTTTTTACTTCATTCGAAAACTTGAAAAATATCGAGACTTTTTTCCAATTTAACTGCTGCCCGAATTAAAAAGCAGGCCGATCTTAAAGAACCGAATTAGCAAGAGTCTACTGTATGTCAAATTTTTGGCTCATAATTTGTAGAGGCAAAGTACTTTTTTTTTAATATCAACAAAGTAAGTCTCACCAAATTTTCCACCCAATTGTTCATTGGAGACATTCCTATTGTGAAATGTAAAATTTTCCAACAGTTTTGGAGAAAATCTGCAATTTGCGTCACTTGTTTGAAAAGACGTTAACACAATTTTTAGGAAGAAATATTGAAGTAGAAGAATTTCATATTTGCTATTTCTATTGCTTATTTTTACCACCACTTTTACTTAAAACCAGATATTTTACAAAAGATAAAGTCCATTATTCACAAAAAGTCCCTGTAATTGTGTTTCTTCTTTTTTTTGTTATTCAAATTTCACATTAAAGCAGTTTATTATTAAACATTTCAGATAACAATTTAGAGAAAATTCTATTTGTGTAAAAATAAAAGAAGTTTCTATGTTAATAAAACTTTCAAAAGAAAAAGAATATTATCACTATATATTCAATTACACATTTAGAGGTATACTTGAGCAATTTTCTTCTCCTTTTACTTCTTTTTTTTGTCGTGCTAATAAAACATAATACACTCCAACACGATACCAAGCTCAGAAGCAACTGACGAGAATGGTTGCTTGAAAGTAGTGTTTTCTATAGAGAAGACTCAAAAAAAAGTCTCAATTGAATAGCATGAAAGAGAGAAGAGACTAAGTAAGTGAGATAGAAATGTTGTTGGAAGAAAAATTCTCGAATCTTCACACACATTTGCTTATGTCCAGAATCAAAGTAGAGAGAAAAAAAAATTCTTATATATACCCTTACTAAATGAAAATAAAATATACAGCAATATATTTTAGAATTATGAGAAGAACACATGTACAACTTTGAATTAATTTGCGCACATAAGAATTTTCAGCAAAAGAATCTCGGTATCAGTAAAGAAAAGAAAAGCCTCTTCAGAAGCAAATCCTAATCAAACATTTATAAAAGGGGTAAGTCTCCAAAAGATCACCCATATTACCATTAAATTGTATTTAAGTTCAATAAATACTCTTGCGTGAATGCAAAAAGAATTCTCAATATGCTACTGTTAGTCCGAACAAATCCCATAATTCCAATTATCTCCCTCAGTAATCTATTTCAATTGAATTTCCTTAAACAAGCAGCTTGAGATGAATTTATTATTGAAATATTGCGTAATGTCATTAAATGTAAATATAGCAGTAACAACATATACACACAATCATTGAGCTTTACACGAGAGAGAACTGCAAATATAAAATCCCACAAATACATTTATCACTCAGCAATAAGATCAGTTGCAAATCTGTCACATAATTCTTCAATATTAATACAGCGCAAAATAAAAATTCTTAAAGAAAAAAAAGCTCATCTAATTCATTTTCACGCATTAACATCTATTCATTAATGCAGATTATGCTTTATCCTAAAAAGTCTATTTCAATTGACGCAATTCTCTCCGTGGGTGATTGATTTTTTTCCTGTTGATTTGTTAAACAATAAGTAAACACTGTACGATAAATATGAAACATCTGTTTAGACAGAATTTTTATCATTTCACACCTCATTTTGATCTCAATATAGTGCTCCAGCGAATTGAAACGTAATGTATATAATAAAAGTAAATATTGAAGAATAGATTCTAATACAATAAAAATGAAAATGGATTTAATAATGTAGGTAGACAGAAAAAAATCAATTATATTCTTAACGTCTAAAGTATACGAGCTATATGAACAACTTTTTTAAATAACTACTACCCTACGATAGCAGATTAACCCTTAACCCCTTTACGATCATCAAATATTTACAGAGAACCAATTCAAACCACATTGGAATTAGAATTCACTGATACCTGTAACAAATTGCCACAAAATAGAATAAAATTGGGTAATTCGGAATAATTTCTTACTTATTCGGAAATTGGAATCTGTTTTAGTTAAGGAAAAGGGAAAACATCAACGAAGAAGTACTACTAGTTGTAGGGCTTGTACTTCTACGTGCTTTTATTTTCTCTTTACCTATCTGAAACAGTCCATCATTGCCCATATCTGCCTAATTAGGAATATCGTGTTACCCTTTATTTTTTGTTATGTTACCTTTTAAATTCTATACAAATTTTCATCCAAAAAAAAAACAAAAATAGCTTTAACCCTTTCCGGACCGTAAAGCGGTCTTCAGACTAGAAGCTTAGCCCAGTTCCTGAAGGTTTTAAAATCTTAAATAGCAAACAATTTTATTTTTTTGATAACCTAATAGGTGAATTACCTTTAATAATCTAATCAATCTAATCCTAAGTTAAATTTTTCCAAAAAAATCGTAATGGACAAGAAATTAGAGTAGTTAAGCCATATGGCTAAGCCTTAGGTCTTAAGCCCGTATAAGGGCCTTGACAGACCTAAGGATTAGCCGAGAGACAGCATAGCGTAATTATATTAAAAATAATGGCCTCAATTCTGAGACCAAGATCAAGATCAAGTTCAAGAAAATTTCAAGATTTTGGTATTCTGAAATCAAAAAATCAAGATCAAGATGTCAAATCTGTCAAATGTCTTGGAATCTTGAAATCCAAGACACAAACCGTGTGGATATCAAGATTTGCAATTCTGGAACCAATATTTCAAGATTTCAAGACGTCAAATTTCTTGTTTTCTTGAAATAATTCAAAGAACCTCTCGGAGGTGCTTGGAATTTTCAAGATACTAACAATTTGAAGAGTTTCATGCGGAAATCGTTTTAGATGAGGAATATTTCTATAAGAGATGATACAATAAAAGAAAATGATTATGAAAAATGCAATATTTGATCTTGTAATTTAATCGTAATGGTACATATTTCTAAATGTACGTTTCGAACTACAACACCCAGAGAATACCTGCAAAAGAATCACATTTTGAATAAGCATTTTAGAGTTTATCACATGTCACAAGTTTTGTTTACACTTCTTTTATTCCCGATTATGGACTGTAATATACTATTTAATACAACATATAATTAATTTTTCTAATTTATACGGTGAGATTTCAACAAATTCGGCAAAGAATGAAGATATTTGTCAGAAGTGACGTGTCGTTAAGTGTGGAAAATCTTGAAATCTTGGTTCTTAGCTAAGACATTTTAAGTTCCATTAATGTTTCGCGTCAGAATAAATATTTGACAGCTTGAAATTTTGATCTTGATCTTGGTCTCAGAATTGAGGCCAATGGTTAGACATCATTTCCATCATTTTCCACTAAGTCGTCTCTCGGCTTAAGTCGTAAGTGTGTCTAGGGCATAAGATACCAAGCAAACCAGTTCCATTTAATCCTCCTTTTTTTAAAGTTTAGGGTAAGATGGGGTAATTCAGAATCATGACTACTTTGGAATTTTGAGATTTTTTCACTGTTTTATTTGGTTAAAGAAAAAAAGGAGAACCACGAAGAAGTAAGGGAGACTAGGGCAAAATTTGTCAAATCGAAAATTTTAAAATTCCATATCTTACAAAAGAAAAGAGACCGAGACTTCAAATTTTTATCATAGATTGCCTTCGTGAACCTCAATAAACGCCAAAGGTTTTAAGGAATTCGAATAAGGAATATAGAAGATAATAAATATAAAAATTTTTAGGCCTATTTTTAAAATATTTGCCCTTCAAGAGATATCAATTTTCATCGACTTACTTTCCAAAATTTTTGCGTTAGCGTGTGTGCTGAATAGGGTAAGTGTGCCTAATTCCGGCCAGCTTGCAATTTCGGCCACCTTTTTTGTTCCTCGAATTTCCATGAACTTTTAGATTTTACGTACTCTAGAGATTATACAGATTATACAATGCAAAAGAATAACAAAAAATGTAGCTTCGACAAACGAGATGACGTGAAAAAGATATTGGAAGAATTCCCGATGGGCAAAAAACTATGAGAATGAAGGTGGCCGAAATAGGGCACCAAAGGTATATGTATATTTTTATTCATTTTAAAATGTATTAAGAATGATTTTAGAGTAAATAAAGACGATAAACTGTGTACAAGGTTCTAAGCGACACTCCTTAAGAAGAAAGAATAAAAAAAACCAATTTGTATTTAAAATATTACATTTCAAACTTGAGACTTTGACGCTTGCATGCAACTATGCCGAAATTTGGCACACTTACCCTAATGTTGGTAAAGTTGTAGAGAGGTAATTTTTCTATATGCTTAATAAAAGTCATTTAGATTCTCTGATATATTGTGAAAAAATATAATAACTATTTTGACAAATATTGCCCCAGTCTCCCCTATACAAGACTTTACATTCGAGAGTACTTCTTCGTTGTTTTTTTTTTATATTTCTATATAAAACTGTCAGAAACTCTCACAGTTCCAAAGTAGATATGATTCCAAATTACCACATCTTACCCTAGATTCTCAATAAGAAATTTACTAACTTTTAAAAATTTTGCATAGTTCCAGTAGAATCACAAAAAACTACACATTTATACGTTAATATAATATACGTTTTGAAATATATTTGTGAAGAAAATATCTCAAATATCATTATTATTAAATTTTTAGGGCTTGGTTAATATCGCCTTTGGTTTTGAGTGCTCGCTGAATTCAGTGTGTTTTTTTAATTGTACGTAATATTGCGTATTTTAAACTCAAATGTTAAACAAAATAAAAATTCTACGCTTGTAAATTGTATATTTTGTAATATATATTTTAACTGCTCGAACTCCAAGAGAGCCGTTTTTTTTTGTAATTGTGATCATACTTTATTAAATCAATAAAAAGGAAATTCTAAAATAAATTTAATTATCTCTATCTGAAGTTCGAGCAATAAGTTCAAAAATCTCTTCTTAAAAAGTTGAGAACATGTCTTATAAAAAAACAAAGGCGTTGAAAATGTAAAAGAAGCCTTTCATTTAGTTTTTAGCAAATTCTTTTATTGGTCAATGAATTTTAGTGGAAATCAAATATTTCACAAGTTTAAATCTTAATCAAGAACTTGTCCTAATACGATATTTTCAGTCTTTCTAATTTTTTTTAAAGAACTTATACATAGCGTATTAACCCTCTAACGGTGTTTTCTTTAATATGCGAAAAAAAGTTCTAAAACAATGTTTTCTAGGATAATTATGATCCAATAAAGTCGAAAAAACCATCTATTCTTCATTATCTCTTTTATTTTATGCGCTAGGTGAGAAAATATAATTTTTTTTGAAACTCTTTTTGCTTCTAAAATCCACATTTTTAGTTTTTTCAAATTTTTTAAATAAAATATACAAAGTAGAATGACATATCTTTCAGTAAAAAATAAATTTATTTCAGTCAGATAACTTTAAATCGATATTTTTATGGAAATTGGAAATGAGTTTTTTTGCACAAATATTTTTTGTTGCTTTTTCTCTGACCTGTCACACAAAACTGGGAATAGCAACCAAACGAAGAGTCAAAATGAGTTCAAACTTTCAAGAGATGTTTATAAGACTATTACCGAGGACACTATAGCACTTTTAAATAAATAAAACCTTTATTGTCGCTGTAATTGTGATTTTTGTGAAGACCGCCTGGAGGCGGTCTTACCCGTTAGAGAGGGTTAAATACATGCAATACATGGCTTTTTATGAATTGCAAGGACCAAAATGAATCTGTGAGAGATTTTCCAGAAGACAGTATTAAAGATTCAATACCGATACGGCTATCGCTGACTTATCACACTTGATATCCTTGGGAAAATGAAAGAACACCTGAATTACATATTGTTATGCAATTTATCTACATAATACATTTAACAATTATAGCAAATGTTATGCTTATTTTTGCGTTGGATCGAAACGACCTTACATGTTTTATTGTCTTTGAGTTATTTAATATATTTAATAATAATAATAATAACAAAGCCTCTTAGTATAGTTAAATATCAGATCAGGAGCTAAGGCTTTCAAACAATAATTTTTAAATAAAATGCTTAACTATCCAAATTACAATAGTTGTTGTTAAAATTATCCAAGAAAAGAATGGTACAATTTTGTAGTAACTTAGCCCCAAAGCTATTGCCTAAGGGTCAGAAAGAGGTACTTCGCCTTTTAATTATTAAATTTTTAATTTTTTTTGTGAAAGTAAAAACAGAGTAAATGGAATTCCCTCAAAAGATTTTGGTGTATTTTTCCAGAAACAAACACGAAAACGATGAAACTGTGGCGGCATTTTACGATCATTCCATTTATCTCAAATCTCCGTTGAATTCTCGTCTGTTCGATCGATTGCAAATTGTACAATATATATTACTGTCTTATGTTCTCTCCGAAGTCATATTCTTACTTTTTGCTTCACGTTATCAATGCTAATACTCACAATTTTTCGCGTTTTCAACTTGACACGAAACTCTACCATTTAAACGCAAAAGGTCAATCAAAATGTATAAAAATAAAATCATTCTTCAACATTTTTTTTATGTAATGCCCTCCTTTACCACAATATCGAAACATTATTGATTAATACCGGTGGTGGATGAAAATAATATCTCGAAGGAGAGTATATTTTGGAGAAGAAAGCAACTAGAATTTGTGAGTGTGAGCCTCAAGGAATAAAAAATTGTCTGCTAATTTTTTTTTCTCCGAAGATCATTCGTGCTGTTGGGAGATTTGCATATTTTGAAAGCCTCCCTGGGAGCTTCTGTATTTCTCGCAACTTTGGCTTCTTGAGGCCCCGGCTCCTTTAGCTCTTCTCTTTTCTTTCCCAACATTTTATTACTATAAACAAAATAATATGCAAAGAAATTCAGACACAAATTTTTGGCAGACTCTACCACTTCATCGTGTGTTCGTTTTGGTAAATAATTTCACCATATGTATACAGTGGCTGAAGAAATATTAAATCCAGATATTTAATTTTAATAATCTAATGTGAAGATTATGCCCTTTAAAATAATGAATATCTAATATAGAGGAATGTAGGCATGGTTCGCACAGAGTGAACCTTCAAACGATGCGAATTTTCTCTTTGTTTGCAAAGAGCTAGGTCGTCACATCTTACAAATACAATAGTTGATTATTAACCTCACAAGACGAGATAAGAAATAGTAAGCCAGCTCTCTGGAAACAGAGAGAAAATTCGCATCGTTTGAAGGTATACTCTGTGCGAACTATGCCCACATTCCCCTAAATCCCTACAAAACACAAAAAAGAGTTACTTTTTTCCAACTTTTAACAAATGTGAAAAACAACGTGATAAAATAATCTTAGCGATACTTTAAAAATAAAACCAGAAAAATATTTATTTTGATAGTTCACAAATTGTATTAAAAGTGAGTATTTTAAAGCCCACTTCAACAATATAACGTCATTAAGTAAAAAATATTTTGTAAAATTATTCGTTAATATTTGTGAATTCCCACTGGGGATTTACGATTTTACAAACTTGGTTCGTAACGAGAGCACTTCACGAGCATTTTTGTTCTTTTAAAAACATTTGATCGTACATTTTTGTATGTCTGACAAAACTTTACGGACAAATGACAAAATTTTACGAGCACATTTTGTGTACATACGAACATTTATGAACGTTAAGTGCTCATGTGACGAACAATGTTTGTAAAAAAAGGACAAACATTTACGAACTTTTTAGTGAGTTACACAATTTACGTGCATTTCGTAAGTCTCCAGTACTCTGAAAGAAAAGTTTTGTCAAATTAACAAGACAAATTTGTCAAAAGGGATGTTCTTCCATACAGAATATGGAAAAGTTTTGTCGAATCGGCGGCCAAGAGGATCTTGTCAAAAGTTTGTCAAAAGGGTATTTTTCCATATAAAATGCGAGAAAACAGTTTTGTCAAATTGGTAAATAACGTCCTTTTGACAAAATTTCAACAAAATCCATTTGTTCGTTTAACAAAACTTTTTTTTTAGAGTAGGCACTCACAAACATTTACGAACAATTTTATAATTTTTTTTTCTGTGTAGTAAGAAGTTCGGTTTGAAATACCATTAATTATTGTAGCAAATTCAGTGGTCAAGGATTTTGATCAAAAACAACTAATATTAAATCTCCGCTGTACGATAATAAAACTAATTCTGATTCTAAGTAATGGGAAAATCAACTGATTTGTCTAGCATTCTGCATTATTGAAGGCTAAATTTTAATTTAAATGAAGAAAACATGAAGATTTTTATTTAAAGAATTGTCAAAAAAAAACTCTTTAACAAAAGAAAAAAAACTAAATAATTTCTGTTTGATTTGAAAAAAGCATGAGGAGTTTAGCATAAAATCAATAACTTCAATTCTAAGATCAAGAAAATAAACAGTTTATTGATATTGCAAGAATAATTTGTAATAGATTTTAATAGCAAGAATTGACGTCGTAAAGAATAAAATTGCGAAAGCCAAGAAAGGTCTAGTGTTTTCCGTCAATTCTTGCTACACCCCATCGGACCGAAATTCTTCACATCAACACACGGTAGATTTTAATATTTTAAAATTTTGAAGTTTCAGCCATTGTCCGCCTATAAAGATTAATTTAAGATCGATTGTAAAGAATTGGCGCGTCAGTAATGAAGATCCTAAATGGTTTAACAATTTTCGTCCTAATGCCTCCAAACGCACAAACTCTCACGACTGATATACTATCGTTACTAATCAATTAAAAACCGAGTTGCGAGGACGATGACTTTTAAGATAAATATGAGGATAATTCACATGACAAAAAAGGCGATTAAACTATTGAACAGAAAATACTCAAAATTTGAAATTTAGCCAATATGCACCTAAATTGTTTAAAACGTTTAGCTTAATTAATGAAATTGCAATATTCAAGCAAAATATCTTTATAAGACAACACGAATGAATTTGAACATAACTCAGATTTATGTTTTTAAAGATCAGTGGATCACAGATGACCCAAAAATATAAGACAATTTTTAAGACTATAAAAAGTCATTTTGTCCTGTGAATAGTCAGAATTTTTTCTGGTCATCTGTGACGCATTGGTCCTTTCCTTAGATGGTTAAGATTGAAAAAGGAGAGGAATATTACCTAAAATGACTTTCTGCAGACGAAAAAATACCATAAAGTTGTGTATTTTTTCACACTATAATAATGTGAAAAACTGTAATCATACTATAATAGTGGTAATTTTTAGAATTTGTCAAACAGTTTTAAATCACGAAACATTGTTGAAAAATTTTTATGATTATAACAGTAAGAAATTTTACACAGATCGCAATTAAATAATTAATTCATCCGATTTCACACTATTATAGTGTTAAAATTTTACACATTTTCAAATTAAACAACGTTGTTGAAAATTTTTCAACTATAATAGTGGTAATTTTCAATCACGTGACAATAAATTATCAAAATTTTGTGCACTTTTTAAACATTTTTAAATTAAACAACAAAAATGATCGATTTTGCATTATTAAAGTAGTTGAATTTTACACATTTTTTTACTGTGTAGGCACGAAAACACACTGGAACGATAGTTTGTGAGTACCAGAATGGTACTCACAATTAGGATTTGGAATTAGGATTTTTCAAATATTTTTTTTAATAAAATTGAGCCTTATCGTGATATAATTTAGCTGCACAGATTGAGAAGCTAAATTACATTATGATATGATATGGGTCAGTTCCTCTTAAACATAGGAGAAAAATCGCGTTTTAATGGTGCCCCACTTCCCCCTAAACCCCGCCGTTTATTGTATGAACGATCTACGCACCAGAAGTACCTAATTTTAGTCAAAAATTTCCCAAAAAAATTGATGTCTCTGCCTACAATAAAAAGGCACATTTTCTTAAAAAAAAAAATACTCCTAGTGTGTAGAGCCTTCTAGAGTTTAGTTATCTCTCGACTTAACACGCAGGTCTGCCGGAGACTTAAATTTCAAGTTTTTCCTTAAAATTTTGGGCATTACCAGTGACTTAATTTTAAAAGAGGGCGTGGCTTGTTTTTAGGTGCGAAAGTCCCTTACGCTGAAGAATTATTGGATGGCTCTAACATTTTCGTAACCACTGTAATGTATTTGGCTTGGTTTTTTGTCTGCTATATAATCTCCCCGGCAAAATCATTTATTTCTCTATTCAACTACACCATGTCGACGTATAATGAAAAACACGACACGACAGAGAAAAATAAAACTAAAATGATTTTATATACTTTTTAATACATAAATGTGGCCATGAACCAGTAAAGTTTGTGGGCTTTTTTTTTCACTCTCCTGCCTCTCTTCTTTCGGTCTCACACATATATCTAATTAAGTGTAATTTTGTGAGTAAGAACTAGAGAGAAAAAAAACTATTTGTCCACTAGACGGTGGAATATTCTTGTATATAAAATATTCAAATTGGTATTTTGGGCAATATACATTTCTCTCAGTGCAGCGATTGCCTCAAGGATTTCCCATTTGGTCAGAGTCAAGAATTTCACCTTAAACTTGAATTTTTTTTTTTGTACACAACTCACGGAAATCTATGTGTTATGCAATTGAGATGTTACGTGGTGAAGAAATATAAACAGTTTCTCACCTTTTAATTGAATAATTTAATGAATATTATCAGATGAAATATTTTTCTATGCAAATTGCAAAATGCTTTGACATTTTTAGCACAGTAAATAGATGGTCTCCTTTTCTTCAGGACACCTTAAATCACTTATATCCTGCTTTATTGGGGTACCTGTCGCTATTTATTGTGAATGGTTTTCAAGAAAACACTCCCCAAACCCTAGGAAAAGCAAAAGAGCGCAGAATATTACGAAATCCGAGATGTTTTGGGGTAGAAAAATTAGACACTTTGACACAGGTGCAAGGAGTAAAAATTATCCTCAATTTTCTGCACTATTCACCAAATAAAACCGAAAAATTAATACACAAAACTGTAGATTGGATGGTAAATTACCTGTTTTGGGTGTTTAATTATCCAAATAAATGTTAAAACAACATTAAAATAAAATAATAAATGGCACACGAAAACTTGCGACGTGAACTAAAAAACTCCACTGCGATGAATTCCGGAATTCCGAATGCATATGGCGGATCAGCTGTCACTTCCCGTGTGAAAATGTAAACAAAGCCGTGTTTTTCAAAACAATTTTCTCATTGATTTCCTGGGCAGTGTACTGAGTTTTTTGACCATGGCAACTGACGAGAGGAACTTCCGATCGGGCTACTTGGAAAAGGTGGGATGTCGTGGTGTTGGCGACACGAATAAACTGGAGAATCTGCTGAAGGAAAAGTTGGTGGATCAGGGGAAATTGAAGCAGTTTTGCATCAGATTTGCAGTTCCTGTGAGGCACAGAAGTCTCCTCTGGTGTTCACTGCTAAGTAATTAGTACCCTGAACAAATGAGGCACAAGGAACCCTCTGTATTGAGCTGCTTTTGCCTTTCAGACATTCATCCGATGTACACAAATAACCTTCAGTATGTTATGACCCAGAGAAAAGCTGTTTACATGGATCTCCTGCGAGCTCTCAAGATGATGAGACTCGTCGATGAGGCAAAAATGCCCAAATCCCGCATATTCTATGCCATGTGGCTACTTGAGACTAAAAGACTGCAATTGGGATGCAATATTTCCACGGCAGAAGACAGTTTTATAGCCATTGCTGAGACTCTCCTTAAACTCTTTGATAATGAAGTAGAAATCTACTGGATGGCAAAGAAATTCTACGAAATAACCGAAGATATTGAAAAGGACTTACCCAAATTGCTGGCTCTGACGAATTCTCTGCTCGAGAAGAACAACCAGGAACTCTTCCGATATCTCGAAACCAATAATCTGCTTCAGAAACTTCCACTCAGCAAATGGTATGTTACTTGCTTTGCGGGGGTTCTCAATGAAACAGCCCTGGCAAGGGTTTGGGACAAGATAATTGGGGGCTCCTTCCAAATCCTCGCCTTTGTCACATACAAAACGCTTAGCAAGCTCGAAAAGACCATTTTCAAGTGTACGGACATTGATTCCCTGCTCAAGTGCATTGATACTCAGGTGAGTAAATTTGACAATTTCCTCAGCCTTTCTCCTCCAACTTAACTTCTTTTTCAGGCCAAGAACAGTCAGGAGATGTCCGATGTCATTGTCTCCAAATCCATCGAAATGTGGCAGTCCTCTGAATTCTTTTATAAATCTTTTTGAATAAAAAATATTTCTGCACTATTTTGTTTTTTCTTCTTTTCCGGATCTTCCGAAATTGTTTTCATAACCTCAATTCGTGTTACATAACCTCGTTTCATGGTAGTTTTCTTTCCAAAGTTTCCAAACATCGCAAATATCTCGTCAAAATGCTGAGAAAATTAGTGAAACATGCCCCTGTTGTGGCATTTATCCCCATGGTATTTGATAAACCCGATGAGGTATCAAAAGACACAAAAACAGCCAAAGATTTCCTCACGAGGCAGGTTGATGATGAGACCGGAATGGATCGACTCAAAAAGATGTTTACAATGAAGTAAGGACTTTTCTCATAATTCTACAAACCTTTCAACTAAAGATTCTGATCCTCTGATTTATGTAGCTCCGAGGATGGTGTCTCTTCAGAACTGACATCAATTCAGCAAGCAGGTTTCATGGGAATTTTCGTTGGAGCATGCTACGGTGGTTTCTTACACTCCCGGAAAGCCTATTTGGACTTTATGGAAAGGAATCTAGCTACTAGTTTCTCATCTCACCTGGATGCTAAAAAGAAACTCCAGCATGCCGTCACGATGAGCTTTGCCAAAGGAGCCTTCCGGTGGGGCTGGAGATTGGGACTCTTCACCTCTACTTACGTGTAAGTCTCCGGGAAATCTCAAAATCTAATCTTTCCAAGTTTGAAAATTTCAATCCTAATTATTTTCCCAGTGGATTTATTACCATGGTCTCTGTCTACCGGGGAAAGTCTTCGATCTACGAATACATCCTTGCCGGAACTGCAGCTGGAGCAATGTATAAAATGAATCTTGGACTGAGGGGAATGGTGGCGGGCGGAGCAGTTGGTTGTGCTTTGGGGACAGTTGGTGGACTACTATCAGTCACCCTCCTTCGAGCCACGGGCATGTCGATGGAAGAAGTGCGCTACTGGCAGTACAAATGGAAAGTGGACAGACAGACTATGATCCGGGCTAACCTTCCGTCGTCGGCCAATGCTGAAAAGGATCCCATTTTGGAAGCCCATGAGGAAAGATTTGGTAAAGGTATTCACACCTTAACTCAATTGGATGAAAAGCTCACGACTCAAGCTCCAACACAGAAAAATGAAAAGTAAATGTAATAGGATTTATTTAGTTAATAAAATTGATTTTCAAAAAAAATGAGAAAATAAGACTATTTTCTTTTTACTACAAGAAGTAATTTAAATTAAAATGCTTAAAAAGTGCTTTGAAGACGACAACTTTCGGATTTGGTTCCTGCCAGATCTCTTTTGAGTGATTTCGGTGATTCACATAAGAATTTACTTTTCCTAATACAAAATAAACCCAAATATTGACAAAGTAGAAGTTCCTAGACCTAGAGCTCTGGATGAGGAATACTACATAATATTCAAAAACTAAATTAAAAATTATTAATTGAAGAATAATTGAAAGTCAGAGCAGAAGAAAAGCGCCTCTGGCTTGAAAGATCTGCTTTCTCAACCTCAACGTCTTAAGAAAAGTTACTCAAATCCAATATTGAAAACTTTAAAATAGTTTTTCTAGAGGATTTTGGAGAAGCTTTACTTCAATATTTTAAAAGAAAGCTGCAATTTTCTATTTAAAAGCTCTTAGGAAACCCTCGAGCTTTCAAATACTATAAAATAATAAAAATCGGTGTAGGGGAAGGTTTTGCACCTTCGTAATATTGCAGCTTCGTAAAAGTTGATTTTTTTCCGAGTTACTAAATGAATTTCATCCATGGACATATAATCTAAAAGCTAGTCCTACATTTCACATTTCCTGACAAACTTGGAAGCCTAGGCCTTTTTTCCTGGGTCCAAAAGGCAAATATAAAAAATGGGCCTAAAATCGTAATTTTGATGTGCAATATTTTATGCATTTTAGCACACTGCAAGTGTCTTTTCGAAAAAGCAACTATTACAAGTTATAGAGGGTTTATTAGGGTTAATACGGTGGCCGCTTTCTAATCTGGATCGCCGTAATCCGGACAAGTTCTCGACGGTTACATTTAAAATACTTTTCAGGTTATGTATGCATGCGTGTTCAGCAATGAAAATGAACTATCCTGTCATGTTTTTGTTTAATAAATGAAGTATAATAGCATCGAATTCTCTAATTATATCTTTTTGAGCTTCTTTAAAACTTTTATTCTATTTCTACAAAAAATCTTGTATTATATTTTCGAGACGTTGAACAAATTCAAAAAATCCATCCGTATTACGAAGCGGACATCTGTCATTTTATCTCCCAATCATCCCGATTACAAAGCGGGCACTGTACTGTGAAAATCTCTTGCTTGAAGAGGGTCGTTTTTGTGGGTGGAGGAAAATTCGTAAAAATTACCACCCTTGCAGTTCAGGAAAATTGAATTTTGTAGCTTCGTAAAAACATCTGTCAAAATTACTGACCACGGAATTTGAGAATTCCTCACTGTTTTGGGTCACACTGTGCACTCCGCTTGGGATATCTGACTCATCAGAGATTCCACTGAATAAATTCACAAGAAAATTTTGGGATCTTAAACAATTTTCACTAAAATCTCGAAGGAAAACACGCACATCCCCATCAAAATGAGATTTCATCAGATGTTTTTATTTCACTTCTGTGAAATTAAACATTAAGCCTGAATCTGCTTATGGTAGGTGTGTTTCATTCATTGCCCATGCGGTGCCTTTTGAGAATTTTTTATCCAATTTGCTTTGTTTTCAAGCGGAATTTTTCACATTTTACTTTAAATTAATCACTGGTAATTATAAGAATCACTGATATTCAAAAAATGTTCTGTAAGACAGATTCGAGACGTTAGAGAAAAAACAAGGATTACAATAGATGTGATTACTACTTTCTGATTTGTGCAGTGATGAAAGTAGACTGCTTATGGTAGATATGATTCTTTAATTGCCACTTCGATGTATTTTGAGTATTTTTCATCCAATTTTCCTTGTTTTAAAATGGAACTTCCCACATTTCACTTTAAATTGTTGGCTGGTCATTTTTGAAATCAGTTACGTCCCAAATATGTTCTGTAAGACCCATTGGAGGTGTTAGAGAAAATCTGAGGATTACATTAGGTGTGATTGTGAGAGAATCATAACTAACCAAGCTCTTAACTGTCTGTCAGAATGCAGGGAAAAAATGGTTTTCCAAGCGTCAAAAAACATGTGTTAGAAAAATAGCTTAAAATTGATTTTTAATGCGTGATAATTCCTACAAATGGTGAAAAGAAGTAGATGAATGTTCCATCTAAGTAGTGATGCCCAAATTTTTGTGTCCGGTGTAATGTTTTCGGGGAAAATTAGGCTTACAGAGGTGGGAAGAAGTGGTACGAAGCTGAGTTAACCAGGGAACCTTCGTAAAAAATGCCGCTACTTTTTCATTTTCCTGTAGAGGAAAATCCAAGGACTTCCAGGAATTTTGTGAGGCAGAATTTTGAGCCCAATAAGTAAGAGATTTTTTTTTGATATAGTAATATATGATTCGGTGTGTGTGGCATTCAGTAAAAATCTTAAATATTGGACTCCTTTTTTAATACGAACCTTCAAAACCTTCCCCTACCGTAAGAACTTTTGGACACTGACCAAAATATTAGAACAAGTTTTCCTTGGAACACATTTTTTTGGAATCGATTTGCACCTAGAAAAGATATTTGTTTGTTCCAAAAAGTTTTCTTTTTAGTTTTGTTATGGAATGCAGTTACAATTTTGTTAGAGTTTTCTTTTGGAACCGTTTTGATACGGTGGAATGTGTACAAATTTGAGTTGATTTCATTTTATACAAATTTGTTCCTGAAATTTGGAACAGGATTTGTTGCACTCGGCTGTTTTGTTCCCACTGTCAGGAACAAATTAGTACATATCTTTTATAACAATATTATTCCTTCATCTGTAACATATTTGTACCAAAAATTTTCGGTGTTCGTGAACGAGGTAATTTTGGAACGAAATTGTTACTCATATGGGGAATCTTTTTGTTCCTATTGTCGGGAACAAATTCGTGTAAGTGATTTCGTCTTACAGTTAAGGCCTATACTTCAGTCGAGATGGATTTCGGTGGCGAAAGTTCATAAGGAACATCAAATAAAAATCAACTTGAGAGTGTTTTATACAGACGCCTGCATGACGAAATCATATGCGGGTTCTGGCAGGAGGAGAGGAAGGGAATCTCGAATTAAACAAGTGAACCATGTAGCACGAAAATTGCCACAGATTTGGCGTCCTCTTCGCTTCGGTGACGGGTGACTGAGTGTGAGAGGAGGAGAGATACGATTTTATACTAGACGAGCTATTTATTGGAACAAATTCGTTACTAATATTGGGTATCTTTTTGAGTCTCGTAAAATGAACAAGATTATGCCAAAAATTATGGTGTCCGTGGACGAGCTAATTTTTGGAACAAATATGTGCCGAAATTTTTACCGTGTAGGGAGAAGTGGGGCAGCTTTGAAATTAGACTTTTTCTCCTATTTTTTTTAAATGAAATTGAGCCTCATAATAACGTAATTTAACATCGCAATTGGATTGCTGAACTAAATTATATCATAGCAATGGCGAGGTTCAGTTTCTTTTACAAACAGGAGAAAAAAACCCAACTTCAATGCAGCCCCAATTCAAAGATGTCCCATTTGCCTCTAAGGTTCATCAAAATTAAGTTTAAATCAGGTTTCAAAATACATAAAAGAACATTTTACTTTATCAAAATTTTCTTGAAAAAAAAAATCCTATCTTTTAGAAATGTTTTTGATAAGTTTATGTGGAACTTTTCTACTATTTATAAACAGAAGACTTGTGATTTCTCTTTGGAAGTCAGTTTTAAAGGAAAATTCAAGTTATTTTTATCCTTTTGATGTATCTTCTCCTTAAGGAGTTACGTGTGTCAAAAAGACTAAAAAACATAATATTTTCACTCATTTTTCTCCGCAAAAAAATCAAACTCTTAAAGTATATGAAAGTATACATCTTGAACTATATTTTCTAAAATTTTCATCTAAAAATTTAAAAAAATCAGCCATTGTGACCTGATTTTTGAGGATGTTACTGCTCGAACTCTACGGAGAGAGCAGTAAAGAAGTCGTTACAGAAGGATTTGAATCTACGGGGTGTACGAATCAATTTCTCTCGGCCACTAAAGAGCTCGCGAGAGCGAGTGAGAGTTTCAAAAATTAGCCCTCAGTTTTGAATCGGTAATGAACCGGTTCATAATTACTTTTAAAACTATTTTGGGAGATCTTTTGAGTGATTTATGAATCGGTTCAAATCGGTTGAGAACCGGTTTACGGTAAATGATACGAAAGTATTTTTGCGGTATAGCATCTAAGTCACGAGTTCGAGTATTTCGCAAAGCCTGGGACGCTTTTCCACCCCTTTTTGTTGAACAAAACATATTTTTCAGTGGACAATTTTTCAGTGGAATTAGTTCATCAGAAATCCAAAAGCCAAATATTTCCTGTTAGATGATGAGTTAAACTTAAACTAAGTCCTTGAACGAAGGATTTCATATTTACTCGATCACAACTTATTCTATAAGACGAAACGTGGTAAAAATTCGTAAAAATGGTAATTTTGTGAATTAAGTATTCGAAGCCAGAATGTGTGCGAATGCGAAGTTATAAATTTACTGTTTTTATATTACTGTCTGAAACGTTTTGCTCTATTCTTATTCTAACGGCCTTTATTTCTTGTTCCAAAGAATAAATTGTTGTTGAACAAATAAAAAAAGTCAGCATTTAAATAAATATTAATTAAAATTGCTTAGTTTTTACGATAAGCAAAGTTACATAAAAGACGATTGATTTTCCTGCAAACAGAATCATTGTGAGTTGTGTAAAGTAAGAGTACAGGGAAAAATTCTTGAGGTGCAATGTCAAAATTAAGAATTTTACTTCTTGGACTTTTTATTGCTTCTTCTGTCCAAGAAAATATATATCCGCATAAAGTGACTGTTAATACTAATTCTCATACGACGTGTAGTGGAACAGTGATATCCCCAGATAGCCTTCTTGTTCTCATCGATTGCATTGAGTATGATATTCAGAACATTATATTTTTAAAACAAATGCCAATAGTTTCAAATCTTCCCAATTTCTAGTATAACAAATCATGATATGAATGTGAAGATTCGAAGACATGGTCTAAATATGACAGATTCTGGTGATATTTACACGATCAAGAGAATAATTTTGGATCCAAATTACAACGATGAATTCACACAGGACAACGGCTATGCCATCTTGAAACTAGATCGTAAGATTGAAAGTGAAGGAGCAAGATTCGATGCAAATGCACAAAAAGTCGCCAAGGGAACATCTTGCTCTACTCTATCCATTATTCATGAAGATAATCCTAGATTAAGCACATATTGGACAGACATGAAATACGTTACCCTGAAAGTTATGGATATGTCTGAATGCAAAGATCTTTTCGTCTACGGTCAAAATTCGAATAATTACATTTGTGTTCAGGAAGAAAATGCTGAGGATTGCCAAGGAGAATTGGCAGCTCCACTTGTTTGTAACGGTGTTGTCGTTGGAATATCGACTTGCGGTTGATTTTTTTTTTAAATAAATTCTAAACAATATTTTTCTAATGGTGATTTTTACCTTTGCAGATGTTGGCTGCTTTGGACATAAAGTGTGTGCCTACAGAAAAATTGCATCAATTGGTAATTTCGTCTTCCAATAAAATTAAAGAAAAAAAATATAATGTATATATTTAATAAATGATATCACAAGATCCAATAGAAAAACTAGACGGTTGCAAAAAATCTCTGAAATGCCGACAAAATATTTTTTTTCTCTATTTTATCCTTATTAGCAGGTCGTGTCCCTTCTTGTAATATGTACTTTTGTATTCCTTATTAACCAAAATAGTGTAGAATAAAAGGGTTTTTCTCAAACCTATCCTGAATTTTGCGACAGCTCAAAAGAATATGAGTCTTCCAGCTTAAAATTTCATCCCAATGTTTTTGTTGTAATATCGACAATTATTCACAATTAACTCAAATAACTGTATTCAACCTTTGCTATCTATCCTATATAGTGGTACCAGTTGGGTCGTTGTTTACAAGTGTAATCTTCGAACTTTTCGATAGAGGCGCTAGTATCTCTGCTTCGCGCCCGCTGGGCATTTTCTTCTCTCTCCTACCTCAGTTGGCTTTCAGCAGCCCAGCGAGTAAGACGTGGGGAATGTGTTGCTCGGGCGCTCGTTGTGAGAGCACACATTCTTAGTCATGGCCTCCTTCACAGCAGTGAGGAGATGTAAAAATTAATTTTCAGGAGTTATTTTTCACTGCGGCGATGAACGTCGCACACACATATTTGCAAAAATCTCCTCTTACACTTAAGCATCTGTATGAGGAGATGCAAAAATGATAGGGTTTTTTCGTTTTTTCCCTCACACCACCACTGCTGGAAGAGTGTTTTTTTCAGCCTTCAGGAGCTAAAATTCATCGTGTCGCTTCTCTACACGTACGCATGAGTAAAAAGATATTTTCTAGCGTTGAGAAGGCAAGGCACAGACTTTTTCTTAATTAATTGACCCTCTCATTTTTTTGTCAATTTCCCCGCTGTGCTTGCTGAAAATGGAAATTGTCTTTTCCAGTTTTTTTAATTGTCTATTTAATTTATTATAAATGGAAAATAAGAGATTGAACAAAAATCAAATATACAACTTGAACTTCAAACCCCAATAGATCTTCCGTGGCTCAATCGGTTAAGACGTCACGTCTATTGCTCTTTTGATTTTCTTTTATGCGCTCATGTTCAAATCCTACTTGTATCCTGTACTTTTTTGTTTTTTTTTTTTTCAACATGAAAATGAAGAATAATTGTCCCTAAATTTATTAAATAAATTTCTTAATGTTTCCTGAAAAAAAAAATACATTACACCACGATTATAGTGATTTATTCAAATTTTGAGAGCTCGCCTCTCCAAATTTTTGTTTAAAATCGTTTGGGTATTCTCACATGATTTCGTTTTCGGTTACTTTTCTTCAGAAAAAAAAATGGAAACTGCTTTTAAATGCTCGTATGAGCTTTCAAATACTTAAACAATATGTTTTTTTCTATAATATACTTTATGTTTTAAGAATTTTGAATGATAAGTTCCTCTCGGATTGATACTGTAATCTTTTCTTTGAATAAACCGGAATTATTTGTTGAACAGTAAAATAACTAGTTTTTCTCAATAAAATAATAAATGTAGAGACCGAGTATACGACAGTAAATAATTATTTTAGTCAGAAGGAAAACAAAATTTACTAGTAAAATGGTTTAAAAAAAATCTTTAAAAAATAAATTGGCCAAAATATTATTTTAAAATTTCTACAGTAGTTCTCATAAAAAATTTCAATAAAAAAGATTTAAAATTTAAAACAATAAATTTTTCAAAACATGAAAATTGTGAAATGATCATTGGAAAGAAGAATCTTAAAAAATATGAATCATATTAACCTTTCTGGTTTAAAATGATTTATTGTCTCGATGTTTTCTAATAAAATACTTAATGGTATATCATAAATATATTTTATAAAAAGAATTGCATGAAAGAATAAAGTCTTTTTAGCATAAAAAAAATACCAGTTAGCCTAAAATTTTAACGAAAACTGAATATAATTTCTACAGGTAACAACTGAAGTGTTATAGCAAAATTAAAATATTCCTTTCTTCCTTTATCAAAACCTGCTGAACAAAGCAAAATCATAATCAGTATATCAAAGTTCATCGAAAAAAATTTGAACTTTGATTAAATTTTTTTCAGAAACCAAAATTGTGTTATTTACCGCATTGAATAAAAGAGCAGTAAAATGTCAAATTTGATTAGCAAAAAATTCGAAATGATCAGTAAAAAATAAAAAAAAATGATCAGTAAAAAATAAATAAAGAGCAGTAAAAAATAAAAAAGGGCAGTAAAAAATAAAAAAGGGCAGTAAAAATTGAATCATGATCAGCTAAAAATAACAAGTGATCAGCAAAAAATAAAACATGATCAGTAAAAAGAAAAAGATTACCAGTAAAAATGGAAAGTAGTCAGTAAAAAATAAAGTGGTCAGTAAAAATTAAAAATGAGCCGCAAAAATATTCGAGATGATCAGTAAAAAATTAAAAAGTGACCAGTAAAGAATTAAAAATAATCAGTAAAAAATAAAAAAAATGCCAGTATAAAATTAAAAGTGATCAGAAAAAAATTAAAATTGAACAGTAAAATATTAAGAGCGGTCAGTAAAAAAATAAAAATCAGTCATCAAAAAATTAAAAGAGAGCAGTAAGAAAATTGGTCAGAAAAAAATTAAAAATAAGCAGTAAAAAATGGTCAGTAAAAAATAAAAAGTGGTCAGCAAAAAAATAAAATGTGGTCAGTAAAAAATTAAAAGTAGACAATAATAAAATAAAAAATGAGCAATAAAAATTAGAAAGTAGTCAGTAAAAAAATAAAAAATGGTGAGGAAAGTTTTAAAATGAACACTAAAAAATTAAATGTCGTCAGTAAAAAATAAAAATGTGGTCATTAAAAAATAAAAGTTGTAAGTGAAAAATTAAAAATGAACAGAAAAAATAAAAATTGCTCAAATAAAACTTGGCAGCGGATTTTCGCGGACTGCGGAATTTTTCGCCGATTTTCGCGGGCCGCTGAATTTTTATTTTTAGTGCTCATTTTTAACTGTTTGCTCAACACGTTTAACTTTTACTGACAAAATTTTATTTTTTAATGCTCATTTTTATTTTTTTGCTAATCACTTTTTACTTTTTGACTGATCAATTCGAATGATCAGTTTTAATTTTTTACTAACCTAACCACTTTTTATTTTTTACTGCTAATTTTTATTTTTTCACTGCTCATTTTTTTACTGCTCATTTTTTTTTACTGCTTTCGATCAGCTCGCGAAGCCTCGAACATTTTGCCACCCTTTTTCAATAAAAAGTATAATAATAGATTTGCTTTGTTCAGCAGGTTTTGATAAAGGAAGAAAGGAATATTTTAATTTTGCTATAACACTTCAGTTGTTACCTGTAGAAATTATATTCAGTTTTCGTTAAAATTTTAGGCTAACTGGTATTTTTTTTATGCTAAAAAGACTTTATTCTTTCATGCAATTCTTTTTATAAAATATATTTATGATATACCATTAAGTATTTTATTAGAAAACATCGAGACAATAAATCATTTTAAACCAGAAAGGTTAATATGATTCATATTTTTTAAGATTCTTCTTTCCAATGATCATTTCACAATTTTCATGTTTTGAAAAATTTATTGTTTTAAATTTTAAATCTTTTTTATTGAAATTTTTTATGAGAACTACTGTAGAAATTTTAAAATAATATTTTGGCCAATTTATTTTTTTAAGATTTTTTTTAAACCATTTTACTAGTAAATTTTGTTTTCCTTCTGACTAAAATAATTATTTACTGTCGTATACTCGGTCTCTACATTTATTATTTTATTGAGAAAAACTAGTTATTTTACTGTTCAACAAATAATTCCGGTTTATTCAAAGAAAAGATTACAGTATCAATCCGAGAGGAACTTATCATTCAAAATTCTTAAAATATAAAGTATATTATAGAAAAAAAAACATATTGTTTAAGTATTTGAAAGCTCATACGAGCATTTAAAAGCAGTTTCCATTTTTTTTCTGAAGAAAAGTAACCGAAAACGAAATCATGTGAGAATACCCAAACGATTTTAAACAAAAATTTGGAGAGGCGAGCTCTCAAAATTTGAATAAATCACTATAATCGTGGTGTAATGTATTTTTTTTTTCAGGAAACATTAAGAAATTTATTTAATAAATTTAGGGACAATTATTCTTCATTTTCATGTTGAAAAAAAAAAAACAAAAAAGTACAGGATACAAGTAGGATTTGAACATGAGCGCATAAAAGAAAATCAAAAGAGCAATAGACGTGACGTCTTAACCGATTGAGCCACGGAAGATCTATTGGGGTTTGAAGTTCAAGTTGTATATTTGATTTTTGTTCAATCTCTTATTTTCCATTTATAATAAATTAAATAGACAATTAAAAAAACTGGAAAAGACAATTTCCATTTTCAGCAAGCACAGCGGGGAAATTGACAAAAAAATGAGAGGGTCAATTAATTAAGAAAAAGTCTGTGCCTTGCCTTCTCAACGCTAGAAAATATCTTTTTACTCATGCGTACGTGTAGAGAAGCGACACGATGAATTTTAGCTCCTGAAGGCTGAAAAAAACACTCTTCCAGCAGTGGTGGTGTGAGGGAAAAAACGAAAAAACCCTATCATTTTTGCATCTCCTCATACAGATGCTTAAGTGTAAGAGGAGATTTTTGCAAATATGTGTGTGCGACGTTCATCGCCGCAGTGAAAAATAACTCCTGAAAATTAATTTTTACATCTCCTCACTGCTGTGAAGGAGGCCATGACTAAGAATGTGTGCTCTCACAACGAGCGCCCGAGCAACACATTCCCCACGTCTTACTCGCTGGGCTGCTGAAAGCCAACTGAGGTAGGAGAGAGAAGAAAATGCCCAGCGGGCGCGAAGTGAGTTGTCAAATCTCAAAGGTAGGAACGCCACTTGACGAAAAGTTCGAGAAATAGACGGTGCGAGTACTATATGTGGATAGCAAAGATTCAACTAAATTATTAACTCTTTCCGGACCATAACATATCCAGCGAACGAATTTCAGTAAAACTCACTTTATTGTTATTCTTAGTGGTCAAATATGATACTTTTATAGAGAAAGAATTTTTTCCGCCTCTGGGAAATTGGAAAACTCATGGGTACTCTCGTCCCCAAAAGAACGAAAAGGAGACAAACTTCAATTTTCCAAAAGCCAATAATATCAATTTTGTGAATTATTTTTGCGTGTCAAATGACTCCTTTACATGGTTGATTACTAAAACAAGAAGAATTATTCACCAGTATCTTGTTCTTGATGTCCAGGAAGTGGTCAAGAAGACACCAAATTCCTGTTTGCCAACCCGTCAAATAATTTCGTCAGATATCTTTAAGTTTTCTGCAGAAAATATCTACACCTCTGCCGAAAATCTGCCGAGAAATCTGTAGATATTCCTACGAATTTTATTTGGGCTTGGGACAAAATTCGTCAGAAATTTTTCCAGATTTTCTGACGAATCCTGGTGCATACTCTGACGAATTTCTGTAGATATTTTGCCGATTTTCTGTAGATTTTTCTACATTCCAGACTTTCCAGACAGATGTGTCAGAAAAGATGGAATATTTTTCACTGAAGTTTATTGCAAAAATCAATAGTGATTCTCTTGGTGATATTACAGTGTTTATATAAAATAAAGAATTCTGCGACGCCGTGTTCTAAATAGAGAATAGTGAAGTGAAAACTTTAAACAGAGTGTCGACCAAAATTTCATGTTTTTGTATCATTCGATTGGCGATTTTTAAGAAATTAGTATTTTTGCTCGCATTTTTTTTTACTTATCTAAAATGTGTACTCGGTAATGCTTGTTAAGCAGAGCATACCATTTTCTTTATAACTTCTACAGTTTCTTCATAAATCAACAATATTTTTGTGAAGTAATGGAGGTTATGCAAATTTTCTAGGGAGAAATTCTGCCGAGAATCTGCAGATTTTCGGCAAAATTTCTGCCGAAAATCTACAGATATTCTAAGCAGAAATTCTGCCGAAAATCTACAGATTTTCTCTGAATGTACTAGAATATACCGTTAAAATTCAAAAAACCTCCGAGTAAAATCGGCAGGTAGAGCAATGGTTTGATGGGAACAGATTCCTCAAAATATTTCACACAATAACACTTTAAAACACATTTCCCTCAACACGATGCCATTGCAGACACATTAAGCTTTCTCAAGAGCCAAAAAAAAAACACTTCCTTGACAATCACAATTCATTAAAATCAGGAAAAACAGGAAAAACTTCCCTGAAAGCAATCTCCCGCACTGCCAAATGTCAAAATTATCGGCCATATTAGCAAAAATACCCGTCAAATCATTGCTCTACCTGCCGATTTTACTCTGAGGTTTTTTGAATTTTAACGGTATATTCTAGTACATTCAGAGAAAATCTGCAGATTCTCGGCAGAATTTCTCCCTAGAAAATCTGCATAACCTCCATTACTTCACAAAAATATTGTTGATTTATGAAGAAACTGTAGAAGTTATAAAGAAAATTGTATGCTCTGCTTAACAAGCATTACCGAGTACACATTTTCGATAAGTAAAAAAACTGCGTGCAAAAATACTAATTTCTTAAAAACCGCCAATCGAATGATACAAAAACACGAAATTTTGGTCGACAATCTGTTTAAAGTTTTCACTTCACTATTCTCTACTTAGAACACGGCATCGCATAATTCTTTATTTTATATAAACACTGTGAAATCACCAAGAGAATCACTCTATTGATTTTTGCAAACTTCAGTGAAAAATTTTCCATCTTTTCTGACACAGCTGTCTGGAAAGTCTGAAATGTAGAAAAAATCTACAGAATATCTACAGAAATTCATCAGAGATTCGTCATAAATCTGCCGAAATATTCTGACGAATTTTGTCCCAAGCCCAAATAAAATTCGTAAGAATATCTACAGAATTTATCTGCAGATATTCTGTAGAGGTGTAGATTTTCTCTACAGAAATCTTAAAGATATCTGCAGATATTATTTGACGGGTATCGCTCCGGAATTTTGTTATAAGGTTGGTGTCAAAAAGCAAATGGCGGGTATTGGCGGGATAACCTTACATTTGACTTTGACCTCTAGATTTTTGTGGACGAGAGTACCCATAAAGTTTGAATAAGTTTTTTTCTGAAAATTTAAGAAAAAATTGGTTTTCGAATTTATGTAATCTGTAATTGTTAGTTATCATACTTATTGCCCCGAAAGGTTTTTTCTTATTCTGGTCTAGAAATATCAAAAAAGTCACAATATCTCCAAGGAAGCAGAAAATCGAAAATTCACGATTTTTAACCAAAAATATCTAAGCTCAGGAGTTAATTAGGATCCTGCAAAAAATATCCTAGATTTGGACATCCTTATAGTTTGTAATCATCCAGAAGAATCGAATTTTTATCGATTCTAGATAGTCTAAAAAAAATTGTTGTTTCCATGGGTACCCAGTGTCCCAAAGGAGACGAAAGAGTTAAGGATCTCTTGAATATTTCTCTCATTAAAAACCATTAAACGAGATAAAAGTGATGAAAAATGACAAAAAAATGCTTGGAAAATGAAAATTCATATACACTCAATTTGCCTTTTTCGAATTTTAAAAATGAATTAATTTTATTATTCAATTTTATCTAAGAATACAAAATTTCTGAACATCCAGGAATACCAGATTACCAACTTCAGAAACTCTTTCTTTCTCTTCTTATGCTAATATCAAATTACTGAATTTTTGCTGCAATAATTCTATTTTAGATAAAAAACTTACTTGTTGAAAATGAAACTGAAAACAGCACTCCAACGGAAAGTAATCTCTACTCCACCATTAATCTCGGAGCAATATTCATGGACATCAGCTCCTGGAACAGCAACTTAGCTGCATATGGGAGCCGAACTTGAGAGATCTGCAAAGAAAAATCCCGCGAAAAGGGATTGAAAAACTATTTTAAAAAATATTCAAGAGATTTTGAAGTACCTGAGTCTTATTTTTGCATCCTTTGCACTCAAAGGTATTATTCCGGAGATTTGCAATGGCAATCAATCCGCAAAAGTTGCAAACGTGAATCCTATAGGGATCAGACACCTCAAATAGCCTCTCCCTGAGGAATTGAGCTGCCCCATGGGCAATTTGACAATCACGTTCCATCTCTCCAAAACGCAATCCTCCATCGCGAGCCCTTCCCTCCATGGGCTGCCTCACGAGAATCTGCACCGGTCCTCGGGCTCTAGAGTGAATCTTATCGTCCACCATGTGCTTCAGACGTTGGTAGTAGGTTGGCCCCAAGAAAACCTGGGCATTGATCTTCCTACCCGTATGTCCATTGTACATAACCTCATTTCCACGCAAATGATATCCGTACTCCTGCAGAAAGGTAGAGATCTTCTGCACATTGACAGCATCATTGAATGGCGTAGCATCACCAATTTCACCTTTATTTGACCCCAATTTCCCCTGTAAGCACTCAATCAAATGCCCAATTGTCATACGAGAGGGAATAGCATGAGGATTGATAATAATATCAGGAGTAATTCCCTCACACGTAAACGGCATATCTTCCTGTCTGTACTGAATCCCACAAGTACCCTTCTGCCCGTGCCTCGAGGCAAATTTATCTCCAATCTGTGGAATTCTCACAGATCTCACACGAATCTTACAAAATTTGTATCCTTCACTATTCAGTGTCAACATCACCTGATCCACAATTCCCGTCTCAGAATTCCTCAAAAATGTCGACGCATCTCTCTTCCTAAATCTCTTTGTTGTCCCATCCAATTCATCATCATTCTCGGGCAGAGTTATTGTCTTCCCAATTACAACATCATCTCCTGATACTCTTATTCCCGGTGCAATTATTCCATCATCATCCAATTTGTCATACAGAGCATTTCTCATGCCTTGACAAGTTTGTCTATTTGGCTTCTCAAATTGCTCCTCCTGATCACCAATACGTTTGTTCTCGGAATCCTTGTAGGAGCGATAGAAAACAGATCGGAAGAAACCTCTCTCAACTGCCGAAGCATTGAGAATGACACTGTCTTCTTGGTTGTAGCCAGTGTAGCAGAGAATGGCTACAATTGAATTAATGCCAGCTGGCAATTCTCTGAAACGCAGATACTCCATGGATCTTGTGGTTACAAGGGGTTTCATGGGATAGTAAAGCACGTGAGCAAGTGTGTCCATTCTCACGTGGAAGTTTGTTATGTAGACACCTATGAGGGGAAATTAGGATTTATTTTACACTTCTGCCTGTCTAACGGCGTTATCATACTTGCACATTAAAATGTTAATATGATTCACATTAATTGTCGCTTGTGAGCGTGCAAATATGTTATTTGTGTCTTTGAGTCACTTAATATTTGGGGTTTTTCTATTTATTGATAAAGAAGTGGACTTGGCTTGCAAAAATAAGTTTAAACATACCTAAAGCATAAATATTTTTCACATTAAAAAATTAAAGAGAAAATCGCATTAATTTTTCGCATTAATGCTATAAATCAATTTATATCAAATTTTTGCGGGCCAAGTCTACCTTTATATCAACAAATAGATCAAATTTTGAATACAAAATGATTCAAACACACAAATTACACATTTGGACTCTCACCAGCGACAATTAATGTGAAACACATTAAAATTTTAATGTGCAAGTGTGATAACGCTGTGATTAACGTAGAGGCTTAGGTAACGCTTATATTTCAATTAACGTTTTGTAATAAGACATTATTAAAATGATTAAATAAGCTCCTCCCATTTTTATAAATTGGGTCCTCCTTTTCAGTAGAAGGAGGTTATTTATGTTTAAACAAAGTTGCTATTTTTATTTTTTTTGCTACAAGTATTTTGAACATTATAGAAATATCCCGAGAGCAATAAGAAATTATTTAAGAAATTTAGGGTGGAGCCTAAATAGTCTCGCTTATAAAATTAGATTATAAGGAATCTCAGCAAAAATAAGCTACTCGTCCTACAGTCTAAATTGTTTATTAAACTTCTCTAAATGAAACATTCATAATAATTTTTCATTTGAATAAATACTGCATTAAAATTTATATTTTCTCATATAACGATTGCAAAATAAAAGCCACGCCTCCTCGTTTTATAACTTTTCATAACTCTAAACTCTCTTATTCTGTTATTTTTGCATGATAAACCAGTGATAGGCCCATCTTTACAGGACACTTTGCAGTGCTTTAAATTCGGAGTGTGTGTAGGATGGAGCAATTTAATCTACAAGATGAGTCAATTCACTGAGAAAAAAAGAGGGTGCGATTAACTTTTTTTCCTCGTAACTTTAACACTTTTTAGGTGTAAAAATATATCAACATTTTTTAATGTTAATTTTACACCTTTTTAAGTGTAAAATTAACATGAGCAGTTTGTGAACTAGTCAAATGATTGTATCTGCCTGAGGGAAAGATCATACGATAATTTGGACAATTGAAGGACTACCAGAAGTCAAAGGGTCATCATTTTTACTGACCGAACTCAAGATAAGATAAGATAAGATAAGATTTTGCCAGGGGTCAGTTCTCCATTTCGGATATTCCGATGCATCCAGGCCACCAGTTGTGCCCCTTATGGTTCCCCACTCCTATTCTATCTTATCCCCCGATACGGGTAGCCGCTCTATATCGCAGCTCTGTGTGGACAATCAGTGCCGTTACGATATCACAGCATCCCTTCTCGGTGTGTGTTTGGGATCAGTGACAGCGAATACTTGTATCGACTGAAGTACCACTTTCATGTCGAAACTCGTTTTCGTACCAGCCTTTATTGTTTTTAGGCGGTTCACTTTGCCAATATGCACTATTGACATTACTATTCATTCATTCACTGGACGAATTCGAAGCCGATATGGCATGAGAAATCTTTTTTTCTGCTGCCGCTCAGCTCCGAACCCACGACCTCGCAGTCACAGAGCCACTGCTCTATCCACTGACCCACTCGAGAACTGATCGAACTCAAAGAGAGAGCAGTTATTTAAACTCAATTTTTTCCAACTTATGACATGGCTAGTGGTCAAACGGTAAGAAATATCGACTTCCAGTCTTCGACGACCCCTCCCCCAAAATGTCAATAATTTCTAGGATAATCTTTTTTCCCTCACCGCACCGACTCCTTCCTCTACAAAACCATGTTTTTTTGTTTAATTCGAAAACGGCTCCAACGATTTCTTTCATTTTCGAATATGTTTTAGAGGTAGTCAAGGTGAATATTTCGTCCTTGGACACCTATTTTCAAAAACCATATCGATATCGAATTTTTGAAGATAAAATTTTAACCACATTGGAGGGCCTATTTCTCAATCGATTTGCTTAAATTTGGATTTTTTTGAAAAATCGTAAAATTT
Organism: Phlebotomus papatasi; assembly: GCF_024763615.1. Taxonomy (NCBI): domain Eukaryota; kingdom Metazoa; phylum Arthropoda; class Insecta; order Diptera; family Psychodidae; genus Phlebotomus; species Phlebotomus papatasi. The sequence goes on from NC_077222.1 coordinate 36,012,159, forward strand.
CCAACACGACTGTATCGGACTTAATCGGTTATAAGTTGATATAGTACCCGTAAATGTTATATCATTCTCGAATTGACTTTTTTATTTGATCGAAAGTTTGTTACTCATGCTTAAATTATTCTAAAGCCTATTTTCTTAAGCAATTTTTAATTTCGAAAAAGTTTTTTTTTTAATTTATCAATCAATTTAATTGGTAGTAAAGCGGTATGTACCCAAAAAACATCTGAAAAGTTAACCTTAAAAGACCTTAACCTCAAAAACAAAGGTCGTCTCATAACCAAACATTTTCAAGTTTAAAGAAAAAATGTAAATTTCCTTTATAATAAAAAAATCAATAAGTTTTTATTAGAATGTAATAAAGTGAAAAAATATTTTAAATAGTTGGGTTAGAATGCTATATTTTTGAGGTTAGAAATTTTAAAATTAGTTTTCTTGTTATTACTGAACGGAGCCAATGGCTCTATTCAGTAATAACCTTTCGAAGAGACATCGAAGAGAAAAATTTCTCTCCGCTGCACAGACGCAACTGTCTTTCTATTCGGTTTTGGGTTAACCATAACCTAAAATTTTTGGAATAAATATTAGATAAATAAGATATTTTAGTATTAGATATTTTTTGGTTGTTTGAATTATTATTTTTTAATCTGAAATACTGTAAATTTATAATAAAGAAAGTGATGAATTATTTTTTACTTTCAAAAAAGAAAACCTTTAAATTAACCTCTAAAAATCTATCCGTTTTTTACATTTCAAAGAATATATAAAATTCATAATTTATCATAAAAATGTAAAAATTGGTAAGAAAAACTTACCCATGGCTTGTTTCCCCATAGCACTCTGGTAGGTGTTCCTGGGACTCTGATTGTGATCCGGGAAGGGAATAATAGAGGCACAAACTCCCAAAATCATGGCCGGATGAATTTCACAGTGAGTGTAAGTAGTACAGTAGGCATTCTCTTTATCCTGTTTGAGATCGTACGGCGACATTGCAATCATCACTGTCTCCTCTTCGAGCGTATCAATGTACTCCACAACGCCACTAGCCACTAACACTTGCCAACCGTAGTTATTGTATTCCCTCTCTTTTAGCATATCCGTGTGAGTCTTTTTGAGCAGAAGATTCCCATTCTCCACAATCAGCAAGGGCCTACAGATTCGACCAGCATCGGTATAGATACGAATCTCTCTATCCCTAATATCCCGAATCATAGACACTTCCGACACAATAATGTCCATTTGTCGACGAAGTTTTCTCAGAGTTGCCATCAACTGTTCCGGATCCCGATGTATTCCTACCCAGCAACCATTTACAAAGATCTTTGTGGCATCGGCAATTGCCGATGGTGCAATCTCTTCGAGATTTTCCATTGACCATTCCTCCAAGAACTCAAGGATCGGCGAAGGTTGAGATCCAACGGAGATGTAGGCCATCAAGGCGAGATTTTTGACTAATCCTACAGCAGCTCCTTCGGGAGTTTCTGCTGGACAAATCATGCCCCAGAGTGTATTGTGGAGCTGACGCGGTTTGGCCAGTTTACCATCTCTTCCAATGGGAGAATTTACACGACGCAAATGGGAAAGGGTAGAGGCAAAGGTGAGCCTATTCAACACTTGAGACACTCCTGCACGTGCCTGATGGGCCTTCTTCTGATCACCCCAATTACCCGTGGCCAGGGAATACCTCAAACCATCAGTAATGATCTTTGTCTTAATGGCAAGCTCCAAATTGAAATCTTTCCCGCGATCAATAAACTTCTGAGCATACATTCGAACTTCCTTCATGAGATTCTTAAATAATCCCCGGAAGAGGAAAGCAAGCAGTGGACCTGCAAGATCCAAACGCTTGTTCCCATAGTGATCACGATCATCCAATTCACGGCGTCCCAGTGCAGCCAGGAGCAACCGATGAACCATATAACCCAGGAAGTAGGCCTTCTTGGTCTCACAGAAATCAGAAACTCCCACATGGGGCAACATTTCTTTCTGCAAAATTTCCTTAGCGTACTTTATACGCTTCTCCTTGGTCACACCAGGCCTTGCACCTCTTGCCCCAATAAAATTCAGAGCCACATTCTGCTCCTGCACCACAAAGGCCTCATCCAGAGATGGCTTTACCATTTCCATCATCTCAGGATCGTCAAAATCGTAAATAATATGCTCAAGAATATCCCGATCAGCCACAAATCCCAATGCACGAAAGACAATCATTATGGGAATCTCTTGCTTGATATACGGCAGAATGGCAATAATTCTCTGCCCTATAGCAGATTTTTTGATACTCTGACCACCTCGGGCCATCATATTCACCCAAAGAGTGGAAGTCGGCCGAGAACTATGCTCTAGACACGATCTAATTTCTGCCTTATAGGCATACTTTCCATCCTTCAAACTAAACACGTAAACCGTATTTGTAGCCATTTTCTCCTGTGCTATCAGGACCTTCTCAGATCCGTTAATAATGAAATATCCACCTGGATCCAGTGGACACTCATTCAATTCAGTCAAGTCACGATCTGTCAATTGACTGAGCAAACAATAAGTTGATCGCAACATTATTGGAATCTTTCCAATAAATGTCTTTTGGTGCTGCGTCTCAATGGGATCCTGACCTTCAACTATCTTTGTTTTTGTAATATCCACATAGAGTGGAGCTGAATAGGTCAGGTTCCGGAGACGAGCCTCGTTTGGCATCATCGGACTAGGAGATCCATCTTTCTCCCAGTGTGTCGGTTTCGACAAATAAATTTGATCGAATTTTAGCAGAAATCTCGGCTGAAATTGTTCAAAATTAGAGTCCAAAATTAGGACACACGAAAAAGCTTCGATACCAAGTTTAAAAAAAAGTCATAGAAGGAGTAAAATAGTTGGAATACTTCTAAGGTAAAAGTCGATTTGGAACTGAAGAAAATTTTTAGACAAATATTAATTGGGATCTTGAGTTATAATACAGTAAATTAACTTAGACTTAGGGTAAGTGTACCAAATTTCGGCCAGCTTGCAATTTCGGCCACCTTTTTTGTTCCTCAAATTTCCATGAATTTTTAGATTTTACGTATACTTTAGAGATTATACAATGCAAAAGAATAAGAAAAAAATGTAGCTTCGACAAATGAGATGACGTGAAAAAGGCATTGGAAGAATTCCTGAAGGGCAAGGAACTATGAGAATAAAGGTGGCCGAAATAGGGCACCAAAGCTATGTCTGTATTTTTATTCATTTTAAAATGTATTAAGAACGATTTTAAAGCAAATAAAAACGATAAACTGTCTACAAGATTCTAAGCAACACTCCTAAAGTAGAAGGAATGAAAAAATCAATTTCTATTAAAGATATTACATTTCAATCTTAATACTTTGACGCTTGCATGCAACTATGCCGAAATTTGGCACGCTTACCCTAGATTTTAGCTTTGCAAAAAAGGTGGCAAAATTATCGAACTCATGACTTATCTAAAAAAACTTCCACATCATTTACTGTTTACCTATCTACAGTCGATTTATAAATCACTCAAAATATCGCCTAAAATAGCTAAAGAATAATGCAATTGATTTTCTGACAAAAGTAATTTATCGCTCCATAATCAGTTCAATACTGCTTCATAACCGCTTGAAATCGATTCACACTTATGAGAAAAGTTCTAAGACCTTTTCACCAAGGCCAAACTAATTTTTCCAATTCGGTTGGGGAATATACGGTTTGTAGAGCCTTGTTTAGCTTTCACCTTGAAACTCCGTTCTTAGAAATGGTTCAACGCTATTTTCGTATACGAACGAAATAGGAGACCTCTAAAACCTATATCCCAAGTTTAAATGCAACTGGAACTTACTATGATAATTTAGCTTGACAAATCGATTGTGCAACTAAATTAAATTACGATAAGGCTCAGTTCTAAAATAGGTGACAAAGCCTAATTCCAAAGGTGTCCCCCTCTTCCCCCTATAACATGTTTATCCTTTATGAAAGTACGTTTCGTTCATACACTAAAATATCGTTGAACACATTCTTTTTAAAGGGTTTAAAAGTTAAAGTTAAAGCGAACCTATTTACTCAAATAACCCCTCACCCTTATTATTCCCACAAAAAACATGATTTTTGACTTATTTCAAAATTGACCAAGGTGATTTCGTTCGTTTTTGGTTATGTTCTGGAGGTTTTGGAGCTAGTCCAGCTGAAAATTTCTTCTTTAGACACCTTTCACCGGAAAAATCGCCATCTTGAACTATATTCAAAGGCAAAGTTCAACTACCATGGAGGGTCTATTTTTCAAAGGATTTGGACAAATTTATATTTTTCTGAAAGGTCTTGTAATTCTGAGTTTGACTGTATCGACCACAGTATGTGGTGGATCGGTAAAGTAACGGTAATAACCCTGTTTTAAAATACAGTTTTTTACCGATATAAAATTGAAAAAGTAAGAGGTATTTATTTTCCGTCTTCAATGGGATTATCTTGAAACTACTGTTTTACCGAGAGTACCGGTATTAGCTCTATTTTAAAAATACTATTTTTTCGTATTTATTCAGTCTTTTGACCCATATAAAATTCGAACGGTAAAACATATCAGCTTACGGTTTTGGACGAACTTCCTAAAACGATATTATCTCTAAAATAATCTTTCTTTTTACTACCTATCATCTCAGTCGTTTTCTATCCCTCAAATTAAAAGTACATCAACAATGAGTTTTTTTTTAATTTGCTTCTTAAAATTGGATTAGGCGATTTCGTTCAATTTCGGATATGTTTTGTAGGTCATGAAGCTGAACATTTCGGCCATAGACATCTTTCTCGGGAGCCTATTTTTTAACCGATTTGGCCAAATTTGGATTTATACTTGAAGAGTTTTGAAATAAAAAACTCGACCGTTTCAGTCATGATCGTAATGAATAAGGTGAAGCACCGGTATTATTTTTTAGAATTAGTTTAAATGGTAATTATTTTTAAATTACACTCTTCTTGATTAATTTCCAGCTTCAAGATGGTTTTATGATGATTTGTCTAATTTATAAACGAATTTTAAACGATATTAAATTTAGGTGCACCCAAAAAAATTGCACAAAATAATATTTAGAGGCAGAGCTCCTTCTCGGGAGTTCGAGCAGCTCCGAAAGTCTCGGATTAGGGTAAATCTGCCAAATTTTAGCATAGTTGCATGCAAGATCCAATGTCTCAAGTTTGAAATGTAATATTTTTAATACAAATTGATTTTTTTATTCCTTCTTCTTAAAGAGTGTTGCTTGGAATCTTCTTCACAGTTTATCGTCTTTATTTACTCTAAAATCCTTTTATTAATACATTTTAAAATGAATAAAAATGTAGACATAGCATTGGTGGCCTATTCCAGCCACCTTCATTCTCATAGTTCCTTGCCCTTCGGGAATTCTTCCAATATCTTTTTACCGTCATCTCGTTTGTCGAAGCTACATTTTTTTCTTATTCTTTTGCATTGCATAATCTTGACTATGTAAACTAAAAATTCATGGAAATTCGAGGAGCAAGAAAGGTGGCCGGAATTGCAAGCTGGTCGGAATTTGACACACTTACCCTAGTTATTTTTCTTTTAATTATGCTTACTTAAAATCAATACTAAAAATTAATTTTAAAACAAATCTTATTATTTTCTCGAAATTGATCCTTTAAGTTGAGCGGGAATTGAACTATTTTTATGTAATAAAAATTAATTAATGGATAAACCCAGATAAACCCGACATAAATCCCCTAGATTCTGAGACAGCCATAGGAGTGTTGATATTAAAATTTAGCTCTAATTCCTATAAGTACAGATAATTTAGGTACATTTTTAGGCGTAAGTAGGGTTGAATAGGAACAAATCCAAGAAACAAATTCTTTTACTTTTTCATGGTACGCTATTTCTCCATTTCAAATTGAAACAGTAAAGAGATCTCAAAGTTCCAAAATAGATTTGATTCTTAATAACCCATTGTACCCTAGGTAATCTGGATAATCCTATTTAGGAAGTGAAAATCGGGAATAAAGGGTGTTCCGGGTGTTCCTATTTAATTTTAGGTTATAGGTTACTTACCGGAGTCTCAATTTCTCCGGATGTGTGCTGAGCCTCCGCTTGAAGATCTATTGCTGGGGAATCCTCCACAATCCGCTGCACAGACATCTACACAGCCCCCAAAATTAGAGAATTACAAAAATTAATAAATAATTTACAGTAATTCTGCTTTCCGGAAGGTTACCTGAATGAATTCATCAAAGCTGTCGAGTTGCTGCCGAACGAGACCTTTTTCATCGAAGTATGCGTTGATAACAATCCAGCAGGCTTCCTGCCACAACTCATGCGAAATCTCCTCCGCATCTTCCTCCTCGTATTGCTCTAAAAACGTTAGAAAATAACAAAATTGTGATCTTGAGATGTTGCATCCAATGGAAAGAAAATGACGCGTCGGAGGTGAAAGTTTTGTGAGTAAATTTCACGTAATTACCATCATCGTTTTCAAACATTTTTTGTTATTTTCTTAGTGAACACTATTATTTCACTAATTACACAATTTTTAGTTGGGGGAATGCACAATTTATTAGGGATTTTCGCGTTTTTGTGCAACTCCGTTTTAGCAGTGCGGCTAAAAAACACCGAATGAGGATGACAGCGATGACATTTTAGTACTCCGAAATTTCGGTAGGAAAAAATCAAAACAAAATTTTTAGTACAAAAAGCGGCGGGGTGCTGTGTTTCAGTGAAGCGAGTGAAGTCCTGAGGAAAACATTGGAAAAACGCGGTTTTTTGTGTATTTTACCATGAAAATTGTTTGAGTGTTAATAGTGGATTGAAGAATAGTTTATACAGAATGACTTCCATTATAAAACTCAATGCGATATCGGGTGCAATGGATGAATCTCCGCCCTGCTATCTTTTGCAGGTGGATGAGGTTAGGATTTTGCTGGATTGCGGCTGGGACGAGAAATTTGACCAGAAATTCATCAAAGAGATTAAGAGGTAAGTGCTAGGGGTTTTCTAGGGTAGCTCGAGGGTATAGGAATCAATTTTCGGTAGATATGTCCATACAATTGACGCTGTTCTGCTGTCCTATCCGGATCCCCATCATCTGGGAGCTTTGCCGTATCTTGTCGGTAAATTGGGGCTCAATTGTCCCATTTATGCCACGATTCCTGTGTACAAAATGGGCCAGATGTTCATGTATGATCTGTACATGTCGCATTACAATATGTATGACTTTGATTTGTTCTCCCTGGATGATGTTGACACGACTTTTGATCGAATAATCCAGCTCAAGTACACTCAGAGTGTGGCAATGAAGGGCAAGGGATATGGGATTACAATAACGCCCCTTCCGGCTGGGCATATGATTGGCGGAACGGTGTGGAAGATTGTTAAAGTGGGCGAGGAAGATATTGTTTATGCTTGTGACTTCAATCACAAGAAGGAGAGGCATTTGAATGGATGCGAACTGGAGAAACTCCAGCGTCCTTCGCTGTTCATCACCGACGCCTACAATGCCCGCTATCAACAGGCTCGCCGGCGAGCCAGGGATGAAAAACTCATGACAAATATCCTGCAGACGCTGCGGAACAATGGGAATGTTCTGCTGACGGTAGATACCGCTGGCCGGGTACTTGAGCTGGCTCATATGTTGGATCATCTGTGGAAGAATAAAGAATCTGGGCTTCTCGCCTATTCCCTGGCTTTGCTCAATAACGTAAGCTACAATGTAGTGGAATTTGCAAAGTCCCAAATTGAATGGATGAGTGACAAATTGATGAAGAATTTTGAAGGAGCCCGGAACAATCCCTTTCAATTCCGACATCTCAAACTCTGCCACAATCTCACAGAATTAGCCAATGTACCCAGTCCAAAGGTTGTCCTGGCCAGTTCCCCGGACATGGAGAGTGGATTTTCCAGGGAACTCTTTGTGCAGTGGGCAGCAAATCCCAACAATAGTATTATTGTCACGAGCAGAACATCTCCGGGAACCCTGGCCAGAGACCTGATAGACAATGGGGGGAATGGGAGGAAAATTGAGCTGGATGTATCCCGTCGGGTGGAGCTGGAAGGAACCGAATTGGAAGAATTCCTGCGTACCCAGGGCGAAAAGTCCAAGACAAAGTTGATTCCAAAGCGTGACATGGATGAATTGAGTTCAGACTCAGAGGATGATCTTGAGATGGCCATAATCACGGGCAAGCATGACATTGTCATTCGTCCAGAGGGTAGATCAACAACGGGCTTCTTCAAGTCCAACAAACGGATGCACGTAATGTTCCCATTTCACGAGGAAAAGATCAAGTGCGATGACTACGGGGAAATTATTCAGTTGGATGACTACAAGATTGTGGATTCAGGAGCTGAGCCAGGGGAGGACAACAAGGAGAATCTGATGCACTCCAAAGCTGAGGACGTGAAGAAGGAGGCAGGAGATAAGGATGTGGAGGAAGTTCTAGAAATTGAGAAGCCTACAAAGTGCATTAGCAGCAGAAAATTGATTGAGATCAATGCACAGATTCAGTTTATTGACTTCGAAGGGAGGTCAGATGGAGAATCTCTGCTGAAAATCCTCTCACAGCTTCGTCCCCGACGCGTCATCATTGTTCGTGGTTCACAGTCAAGCACGGAAATGATAGCAAATTATTGCGAGCAGAACATCAGCGCGAGAGTCTTCACACCAAATCGCGGAGATGTAAGTAATGGTTATCATAATAATAACAAATATATCAGATTGGGATTCTATTTAAAATAATTAAATCCCTTTTTAATCTGAAGAAACTGCAAAGACTCATAACCATGCTAAGAAGCTAAAGACTTCTATACACTGTGAACTTTTTTGTCAAAATGGTCCATTTTGATGTAAATGAACACGTGATGGAATCTACAAACTAGAGAAATTTATGTCCATATTTGATTTGTACGTAATTTCCTTCAATATGGAATGGACATAAATTTCTCTAGTGTGTAGAGGGCATAAGGACAATTTACTTTAAAAGTTCAAAATGTTTCTTTTTAAGGAATATCAATTAGGGGAAAGGCTCATAATTTTGTCCAGTTTCTTATTTTGGACACTTTGAGGATAACATTGGACACTAAAAATAAATTGATTAAAATTATGGATTTTTATTCCAATATTTGATGAATAATGAATTCTATATGTAAATATTTGTTCTTTTTGGAAGATTTTGACACTAAATACGTTAAATTTTAAATATGATTTGAGTTGAAATTGCTTTGTTGAAAATTCAGTGTGAGCAATTGCTTACGAGAAATATGACAGAACTTCGTGTTTACTTCAGTCTTATTTAGCTGTGGTGAAGTACTAACAATGTTTCTTCGTTTTTTTTTTGAGTGATATTATTGAATATTCATTGAATATTGTGTTGATTCACGTTAGTGGTGATTTGTACATTTGACCTGAAGTGAGTACATTTGACCTTGTGAATTAGATTTTTCGTGTGAAAAATGGGAAATTTTCTAAGACATTCACCAGTGAGGTGATGATTCTTATTTTGGACAGGTGTTTTTCTCACGAAATTTCGTAAAGTTTTAGCTTTTGGAATGACTAGGTTGGACAAATGCCTGGAGAAATAAAGGAGCATCATCTCTACGAACGAGATGTAGTGAGAAAAGCCTTGAAAGGCTCCCGGAAGGGTCAAGGAATGCGTTAATCCGCACGTACTTGGAGTACGTCAACTCACTTAATGAATGATATGCAAAGTTTCCGGGCTTCTTGTGACATTCTACGTTTCCTTTACATGAACAGGAAGAGGACTTGGTAAGATTGGTTCATCAAATGAAGAACAATGGGCATCCTGTTGAGGCGGATTAGCTGTCCAAATTTACAGCCAAGTTGTACAAATTAATAACCAAGTTGTCCAAAATAAGAATCAAATTCACCTCTACATATCAATTCATTTTAGAACGTATTAAAACTAATTTTAGTAAAAATAAGACGATAAATAGCTTGCTAAATTTCTAAACAACCCTTCTGAAAAGATAGTAACAAAAAAAAGTAAATTAGAATTGAAAATATCGCACTTCAAACTTGGAACATCGATGCTTAAAAGCAGACTGGACAAAATTATGAGCCCTTACCCTATTGTTATTGACGATTTTGAAGGAAAATATGGAAGTCCTTTTGATATCACCCTGTATAATACAGTAGAGCCTCGCTATAATACATATTTGGTTCCAGATTTGACACTTAGGTCGCACTAGTCCATGTCATTTTTTAAAATGATCAACGACTTTTAGTATTGAAATTGTTTGACGGCTTCCACTTTCTTTGCGATTGTGACTTGTCCTCGCTCTCTTCATTATGGATCACAATTATCACAACTACTCAATTAAGTTTGCCAAAAATATTAAAATAATTACACTCGACTCTTCGTTATCCGGCTGACTGGGGGACAAAATTACATTTGGGGTTTTTGAATCTTGTCAACGTTTTTTATATTTTCTGCTGTGGGAATTTGTTTTCTGTCGAAAAACAACAAAATTTTCTTTGTGGTGTGTTTATGTTTCATTTTGTAGCACGATTGTATGTCAAAAACATTGATAAAATGAAAATAACACATAAATCCACTCTGGACAAACTACATACTTCGTAAAAAATCGTTTTGAATACATCAACCGCCAGCGTTTGGCAGCTGACACCCGGATAACGAAGTGCCGGATAACGAAAAGCCGTGTGTATGACAACATTTCATGTCGCGTACTAAAAAAACATAACCTACAGTAGACTCTCTCAAATTCGGGCATATGGGACCGAAATGTCAGCCGAATTAGACAGAAATTCGGGCGACAAACTTTTTGAAATGCAACGATTTTTTATTCATGTGCATATAGATATTGAGTTTACACACTAATATATATCGTAAATTGCATAAAAATCCCTCAATAATGCAAAATCACATCAAAACTAAGACAAACAATGCCAAATTTGAGCATATTTGATTCATTTGATAATCATAATCAAACTTGAAAAATGACAACAAACTTTTTTCAAATGTAACCGCTGCCCGAATTAAAAAGTAGCCCGCTCTTAAAAGAGCCGAGTTAGCGAGAGTCTACTGTAATTTAAAATCAGTGTTTTGAAATCAACGGTCGATAAATTGTGGACTATAGAGCGATGGCCTATAGCGGGGTTCTACTGTATTGTGAATTCCAAATATTGAGCATATTGAAGAAAAAAATCAATGGTGAAACAAATTTTTAACAATGATTAACCAGCTTAACCCTTTAACGACGAGACAGTTTTCGCGAACCGAAAATCAGCAATAAAAATGAAACCGATAAACAAAATCAGTGAAAGGTCTTATATGTACCGTTAGAAAATCCAGTAGAGTCTGATTCGGTGTATTCTTTACCTCTATGGGCAATAGGGACAAAAATAGCCCAAAAATTTAAGTAATTTTTCTGACGATACCAATGATTGATAATTTTCACTCTAACGAAAAATATTATGTTTGAGTCTCGTAGTTTCCAAAAGACGGCCACATCAAAAATTTTATTTTCCTTATTTCTTACTCTGCAGTCGCTCTTTAATGTTGCAAATTTTAAGCCTCCTTCTATTTGATCGAATTTTGAAATTTTCGGATTGTCACATTTTCTAAGTAGGACAAGATTGCAAGGTCCTTTGGCTCTCGCTATCTAGATGCATTTTTAGTAAGCAGAAACTGAAATTAAAGGAATTCAAAGTCAAAAAAAAATTTGTTTAATTTCAAAAAGTTGGGTAAAATATTATTCCAGAATATTTGAATAATTTTCTTAATTTTTCTTTTTTTTGGTAAACTAGGAATGGATAATACGCGGATATTTTTTTTGTGTTCAATTGTTAAACATTTCAGGAATTTCGATTCCCTATGAAATTTGTCTCTTTGGGATTGTGATTTTTCGGGATTTTGACTTATTTTGGAATTTTAACTTTTTGTGATTTCGGATTTCCGGGTTTTGGCTTTCTGGATTTTAATTTTCAGTATCTTGATCCTTTCGGGATTTCGACCCAATTGAGATTTTTTATTTCGACATTTCGATCCATTTGGGATTTTGGCTTTTCGGGATATGAGTCTTTTCGAGATTTTGCCTTTCGGAATTCTGACTAGAATATGTAATTTTGTAATTATTAAATGAAAATCTTCAATTGCTTTCTTGACTTTTAGGTTTTTTAAATAGAGTTCCTAGATTTCTCAAATTTTCATATTTAAAATTTTAGGAAAAAGTTTTAAAAACTGCATTGACCATCATCGTATCTGAATTTTTCTATTTTGAGTTTTATTGTTTTTGAATTTATTTTATTAAATAGTAAGTAGGTATTTTACTTTTGTTTCAAAAAAAATTTTATATTCAGATTATAATTTTCAAAAAAAAACCAGCTAAGTAGAATATCTAAGAAACACAAAAATTATCAAATAAAAAAAATCCAGCGGGGGAATTCTGTAATAGTATGACAATGTCATATGACAAATTTAAAAATTGTTATGTAGTAAATTCAGAAAAATAACGAAAATTAAATTTACATGAGAGAGCTTCTTACAATGACCATTCGATGCTCACCGGGCTTTAAAATTGTCCTGTTTCCGAATTTACCAAGAAAATTTGGCTAATGACGAGATAAATAAAGTAAGAAAAAAATTAAAAACTTTGCAGACAATCGACGCAACAACTGAGAGTCACATCTACCAGATCAAACTCACGGAAGCTCTCGTGTCACAGTTGTCCTTCCAAAAGGGCAAAGATGCCGAAGTGGCTTGGATTGATGCTCAGATTGTGAGTCGAAACCAACAAATAGATGCCACTGGAGAATCCAACGCAATGGACGTAGATATTGAATTCCCCACGGAGGAGATAAAAATTCTTGCACTGGAACCCATGAAAGCAGAAGATATTCCCTCCCACGAATCTGTCTTCATCAACGAACTAAAACTCTCAGATTTCAAGCAGATTCTCATGAAGAACAACATCCCATCGGAATTTTCTGGCGGAGTCCTTTGGTGTTGCAATGGGGCTCTAGCACTCAAGAGGGTAAGAATTAATGGAGAATAAAAACACATTTTTTGCGGTAGAAATAATTTTTTCAGTGAAATAAAAAAAAAACAAATGTACTTCTTTCAGCTGGACACTGGTAAAGTATCCATCGAAGGTGCTCTGTCAGAAGACTACTTCAGAATCCGTCAGTTGCTTTATGAGCAGTACGCCATTCTTTAATTCAATTTCTTTGTCGAATCGACGACTCATTTGTAAATTGTCAAATATAGAAATCTTTTCATAAAAATTTCAACAGTTTTTTGGTTTAATTTCAGATTTTGCGATATTCCACAAGTTCTAGTCCCACCATGTTCTCTCCCACGTCAAAACCATCAGGATACATGATGGTCACTCTTATCTCAGGGTCAACTTCGCTGAAAGTAAATGAAAATTTTCTCTAAAAAACACTTTTCCGATCATTTTTTTTAATAAGTTATTTTCGGATTTTTTTGTGTGGTAAGTTTTCACTTCAAGAAATTTTTATTTTTCTAAAAAAAAGTATTTATCACTTTTTTACAAAGTCTCTTTAAATTTTTCGTATTCTTGTAAATGTTTGTTTAAAAACGGTTCCGATTAAATCCTAAAAAATCGAAGTCCCGAAAGCCAAATTGACCTATTCGGGATTTTGATCTTTTTGGGTTTTTGGATTTTCAAGATTTTGGCTTTTGGAATTTTGACTTTCAGGATTTTGTCTTTTCGAGACTTTGGCTGTCGGGACTTTAACTTTTCCGGATTTTGGTTTTCGAGATTTTGGTTCGTTTAGGATTTAGACTCATTCGGGATTTTGTTTTGTTGAATTTTGTTACGTTCATTTTTGAAAATGAACGTGAACATGCTGCATATGCTGCATATTCCCTCAATCGATCAAAAATGTACTAGAGATCGCGCGCCAAACTTGATCTATTTATCACTCTATGGTGGGGGAATAATTGCCCTGATATCGGGTGATAAAAAGAAGATCGCTCTCTTGCTCTGCAGCCACCGTCCCAGCAACATCATTTTAAGTGTCGTCCGTAAAATTGTTCCGCGTGTCATTGAAATTAAATTTGTAATTTAATTATAGAAAAGTGTTTTAGTGTAAAATATAAATTGTTGTCCCTCGTATTAAGTGGTGTTTTAACTGGTGCAAGATCCTTGTAGGATCTGGCGCCCAACATAAAAAATTTAGAGAAGTATTTTGCATCAGGTAAGTACGGTGATTTTCTCGTATGCTCGAAGAGAATCACCGCACCGCATCGAGGGATCTTAAAGTTACCCCGTGTATATATTGGTAACAAATTTGGCGCCCAACAAACGGGCTGTGTGTGAAAATCCGCGGAAAAGCTCTGCCGTGTAGGATATTGTAGCTTGGAAAGTGGAAAATTTTGCATTTTTCTGACCACGCGGTCATAGTAGAAAAAACGTGGTGTTGCGTGATCTCTGCTGAATTTTGGGTGCCGTAAAAAATTTATTGCGCATTTCCAGTGGGATTAATTTATTGGGATTTTGTGGTGCAGATCCAAGGTGCATTGTCTTTAGTTAAATGGTGTACGGTATATGTGATAACATTGGATTATTTCTGGAGTTGATTCCACATTTTTGATAGAAATTGGTAAAGTGGTGCGGGGGGATTTAAAATTATTTCTCCTATTTTTCCGCAATTTTTTGAAAAAAAAAAAAAGATGGCAACTGCTAATATTGAAACTGAGACTTCGGATTTTACTCTGGATTTTTCGCTATTGTCTGAGGATGATATCAAATTCGAGTTAAGTCTTAGGGGTAGAGGCCCCCCATGGGATAATAGAGATTTGAAAGCAGAGTTGAACAAGTATTGGGAATATCCTCAAAGAATGATTGTTCACTTGAACAACTCGATGCATGATTTGGTAACTCGTGCTGCCGAATTTGAGTTTAACCTCATGGATCCCAAACCTTCCCAAAATAGTGCGATTAAAATCCTATACATTTATTTGCAACATCGTTGCAAATATGTAGCCGACGCTGGTGATCCAGATAAAGCAAAATCCAGAAAAGTCTTGAGAATGATAGATAGACATATGCAAGAATATGAAAATCGTGAACAATTAAATGCATCTGGGAGTGATACTTTAGCTGTTGAGCTGCCACGTGGTAGGGGACGGGGGGCAATTCCGAAATATGCTAGCCATCTGAATGTTCCGTTCTTGGTAAACGGTGGTAGGTGCTCTCCAAATTTACAGACAAATTTAAACCCTCCGAATATTGAGCAGACAGCTGAAATACCTCCGGGAAATAACCAAGTCGATACAGTTTTCAATGTTAGGGTCACTCCGGCTTCCTTTAAGGACTGGGGTATTTCCTTTTCGGGTGCACGAGGGTCTAAAAAAGTGCGTTCTTTTATCTTGGAATTGGAGCGTATGAGTGCAGCACAAGGGGTACCATTGCACGTTGTAAATCGCGCGGTTCGCCTTTTCCTAACGGGAGATGCCTTGCTATGGTACAATACGTGTTGGCAGTATCTTTCTACGTGGGAATCGTTCTCGATGGCTATTAGGTCTGCATTTATGGATGTGGAAAGCGATTTTTCTATTAGGAAGCGTATAGAAGAAAGAAAACAGCGTCCGGGTGAACCAGTTGAGGTGTTTTTGGCGGCCATGCAAGAATTGTTCGATGAACTTGAGGATGGAATATCGGAAAATGAGAAAATTAGACTCACTAGGAGGAATTTATTATTTACATTCTCAAATCCATTGGCCCTAACACAGATTCAATCCATGGTTCATTTGGGATCTCTTTTAAAGCAGATTGAGCTGAATAGGTTGTTTACGCCTCCTAACCCACAAAGATCAGGCTTTTCAAATCAATCCCAATCGAGGCAGGTTAATGAGGTGTCTTCACCGCGTAATTCTGTTCCAAATAATCAGCAACGACCAAATACGAATAATCGGAGAGAAGATAGGCAAATTCCGCGTGAGGGTAATCAAATAACGTGCGTGAATTGTGGTGTTTCCGGTCATAAAGCAAGGGAATGCACACAACCCCGGAAGTGTAATATTATGTGCTATAAGTGCGGGTTAGAGAATACGATAACCTCGAGATGCCCTGTGTGTAAGCCGAAGGGGGAAGAAGGGGCGGCTCGTCCGTGAAGGTGTCTCGGGTCGCTAATGTAAAGTCCAAAAAACCCTTCAAACCTCGTGATATTGTTAATTCTGCTTTTAAGAAAGTAAAGTTGAAAGGAAGGAGGGGAGGGGGGTATAGTCGGAATAGGAATCCTCCGTTAAATTTAGAAGAATCCTTTGTAAGTGAAAATATTGTAGATTTAAGTGTTAAATTTAATAATATTAAAGTGCAAACTAAAGATCTCGTGAGTGAAAGTGGGGAAAATGTATCGCGTCCAAAAATAAATATAATTAACGACGTTGTAAATACCATTTCCAGTGATGTTCATGGTAGAATATACTGTGAAGTAAAAATCTGCGATCAGATTGTTAGGGGTCTCTTTGACACAGGTGCCACTTGTTCGGTTCTAGGGAAGGATGGACTGAAATTCCTGAAAAACCTGAAGTGGGAAGTAAAGTCAGAGAGTACTTTTCTTAGAACGGCAGATGGTTCGGTCCATCAGACATCTTATTCTGCCGATGTCCCCATAACATTTAATGGAGTCACTAGGACTCTATCTCTGATCGTTTGTGATCAATTATCTCATCCGTTATATTTAGGAATTGATTTTTGTAGAAGTTTCGGCGTTAAAGTAACGTTTCCGGGTCCACAGGTTGGCGAGGTAAATAAATCTCCACAGTTGACTGAAAAAGAAAGTACGCAACTTCAAGAGTGTATAAGAGATTTTTTGGTTACTCAGGAAGGGCAATTAGGTTGTACTAACGTCCTCAAACATAAAATTGACACTGGTGATAGTCCACCAGTTCGTCAGAGGGCTTATCCAGTCCCTTTTCATAGACAAAAAGCATTAGATGAAGAGCTTAAGCGTTTGCTGAAATTGGGAATAATAAGCGAATGTCGCACTAGCCCATGGTCTAATCCTGTAACTATAGTAACCAAACCTAATGGTCAAGCCAGAATTTGTTTAGATGCTAGGAAGTTAAATGAAGTCACTGTGAGAGATACCTTTGCCATACCCAACATTGACAACATCCTATCAAAATTGATAGGAACTCAATATCTCTCGTCCTTAGACTTGTCTGATGCATTCTTTCAGATAGAACTGGATGACGATTCTAAGCTGAAGACGGCTTTCTGTATCCCAGGAAGGCCGATGTACATCTACAACCGGATGCCATTTGGGTGTACCAACTCGGCTCAGGAAATGTCGAGGCTCATGTCTCGAGTTATTGGGGTCGACCTGGAGCCCGAGGTCTTCTGTTTCGTCGATGACATCATCATCGCCACGGACACCTTTGAGCAACATGTGAAGTGTCTCCGGGAGGTTGCTCGTCGTCTGAAGGCAGCGAATCTAACCATCAGTGCAACGAAGTCCAGATTCTGTGTACCAGAGTTAGTCTATCTGGGCTACACAGTCAGCGCATCAGGTGTTAGTCCTAACCGGGAGAAAGTCAAAGCCATCCAGGATATCCAGCCACCTCGCACAGTCAAGCAAGTGCGACAGCTTCTGGGAATGATGTCTTGGTTTCGTCGCTTCATTCCGAACTTCAGCGTAGTAGCAGCGCCCATCACAGACATGCTGAAGGGTAATCCCACCAAGATTACCTGGACGGATGAAGCAACCACCGCACTGGAACGACTGAAGGAGCTTCTTACCACCGCACCAGTATTGGCCACTCCTGATTATACACAACCGTTTATAATCAAGTGCGACGCATCGGATTTCGGAGCTGGAGGATGCCTGCTTCAGGGAACCGGAGAGGACCAGCGTGTGATCTCCTACTTCTCCCACAAGTTCACGGCAAGTCAGAAAAATTATTCCACCACCGAAAAAGAGTGTCTCGCGGTTGTTTTGTCAGTAGAAAAATTTAGAGATTACATAGAGGGGGCAATTTTTACTGTCGAAACCGATCATTCTGCCCTATTATGGTTATTAAAAACCAATGAAGTCAAGGGGAGATTGGCAAGGTGGGTTATGAAGCTACAATTTCATAATTTTAAAGTAGTTCACAGAGCGGGAAAAGATCATATCTTACCCGATTTTCTTTCTCGAAATGTAGAATCAATTGAGGGAAGTTCTGGGGATAAATGGTACTCTAGACTGTATAAGAAAGTCTCGGGTAATCCTTCAGATTTTCCAGATTTCTTGATTAAAGACGGAAAATTATATAAGAACTGTACATTTCTGAGCGATGAGAGAATATCTCGGCATAAGTGGAAATTGGTTGTCCCGCAAGAAGATCGAAAAGCGATTTTAGAAAAATATCATGATGAGCCAACTGGAGGTCACTTGGGCTATTTTAAAACTTTTGGTAGGATTTGTGAATACTTTTATTGGCCTAAGATGCGCCAAGAAGTTGCTCGGTATGTTAAGAATTGTGATACTTGCAAATCGATCAAAGCCCCTAATTATTCCTTAACACCATCAATGGGTAAATTTATAGAGGCGAAGCGTCCCTGGGAGTTTGTCTCGGCAGATTTCGTTGGGCCATTGGTAAAGACCAGGAGAGGATTTGCTTGGCTATTAGTGATAGTAGATAAACTGAGTAAATTCATTCTCTTGTTCCCGATGAGAAATGCTAAGTCACAGGGCGTGATTAGAGTCCTTAGAGAAAATGTGTTCTCGATTTTCGGCTATCCAAGAATTTTTTATACGGATTGTGGCACTAGTTTTGTCAGTAAAGACATAGAAAATTATCTAGCACAACATAAAATCAAGCATTGGACCACCGCTGCATACCATCCCCAAGCAAATGCTACGGAACGGTACAATAGGGGGGTCGTTACCGCTATTAAATCCTACATAAAGGATAAGCACAATAGGTGGGATGAATTTTTGCCTGAGATTGGTGTCTCCTTAAGAGCATCAATCAATGAGGGAACGAAGTATAGTCCTTATTTTCTCAATTTTGGGCAAAATATGATGTCAAATGGACAGGAGTATGAGGTAGAAGATGTCCGAAACCCACAAGATAGCGATGATAGGCTAGATTCTGTTCAAAAGTCTCGAAATAATGCACATGAGAACCTTAGGAAGATTCATGCAACTTCTCAAGGACAGTATGATAATGCTCATAGTGCTAGGGATCACGAATTCAATGTAGGTGATATAGTTTGGAGACGAAATTTTCGACTCTCAAATGCTTTGCAGGGTTTGCAAGCAAAGTTTTTCCCTACTTGGGTAAAAGCCAAGGTGATTTCCAAACGAAATCAGGTGTACATAGTCCATGATGTGGAAGATGAAAATCGAAAAGGGCGTTACCACAAAAAAGATTTAAAGCCCGATTGATTGGTTAGGAAAATATGTTTGCACATATTGTAATTTTAGAGTGTATCTAAGTGTTATTTAGTTGAATTTGGGAAATTTTAGATATTTCATTTTAGTAATTATTAAATCAAATTTCATTAAATATTATGGTACAGGAGATCTACGATCCGAGGGTAGTCTGATCGCTCCATCTCTGGGATAACTTGAGATTCTCTACCTGTTTTTCCATTTATTCCTATCCCAAGTTCGACTAACCTTCATATTTCTTAAGTTATATGCTAAGTCTTTTCTTATTCACTTTTACCCTCTCGATTCTAAGATGCAAGGACTTATCTAAAGTAAATCTAATTGAGTAAATCTGTGTGCCCCTAAAACTTATTGCCTGTGATGCTCTGCGATGTACCTCAGTACCGTGGCTTAAGTGGGTATTATTTACCAAAATACAATTTTTTAGTAACCAAAAAAAAAAGAGTGCATATGTATATTTATTGTCTCCCGTTCATTATGCCCAGAAAACACGACATTGTCCTGCACAAATTTATTGATGAGTTGGCACCCGAGTAGTGACTCTCGGTGGCGCAATTCACCCCTGTAGGCTAAGTCTGGGGGTGTAATTACCGAACTGCAGATAAATCATTTGGTGCTGAATGCCCAAGAGTAGTAGATGCACAAGAGGTGCAGAATGAAGTAGGAAATGCACTTAAGAGATAGTAGAAGAAGTTGGTTACATATTTATAGAATATCCATGCCGTTTTGTCACTGAGGTCCGGAGGAGAGTCTTTCAGGAGTAAGGGGGAACAGATGTCCTGGATTGTCCTTAAAAATCCATTTCTTTTCACGAGCCAAAAAAAAAAAAAAAAAAACTTGAAGCTCCTAAATGGGTCCTTTAGTTAAGAATCGATGGCGTATTTGGAGATGGGGGAATTTGGCATTACATTTTTTCCTGAATAGATTATTTTAGGATCATTCAGGCGGATTAACAAGAGATACTAATAATCCAGAGCCCCAAACTCTTTTACTCTCCATCGATCCTTCCTTTCCGGTCTTCTGAACTTCCTGGGGGATTTTCGAGTCTATTCCTGGAGTAGGATGCGAAAGGAGTATCTTCAGCTTCGTGTAGAAATTGTTTTCAATTATTTGATCAAGAAGTATTTCGAGCAAAACAGTCCTTGTGTGGGTTTCGAGAGATTAGTGTTAAATATATTTAATCTATTGTTGCTAGGGAGGTGTATCATTATTTAAAATTTTAATTTAATCTATATTTATTTTGAAAATATATTATTAATTTAGTCTATCAGTAGCAAGTTCATCACTTTAGATATTTTTAATTCCTAGTAAAGAATCTTTTTTTTGCGGTTTTTTTTTGGGCAAGAAGGGGGATGATGTTACGTTCATTTTTGAAAATGAACGTGAACATGCTGCATATGCTGCATATTCCCTCAATCGATCAAAAATGTACTAGAGATCGCGCGCCAAACTTGATCTATTTATCACTCTATGGTGGGGGAATAATTGCCCTGATATCGGGTGATAAAAAGAAGATCGCTCTCTTGCTCTGCAGCCACCGTCCCAGCAACATCATTTTAAGTGTCGTCCGTAAAATTGTTCCGCGTGTCATTGAAATTAAATTTGTAATTTAATTATAGAAAAGTGTTTTAGTGTAAAATATAAATTGTTGTCCCTCGTATTAAGTGGTGTTTTAACTGGTGCAAGATCCTTGTAGGATCTGGCGCCCAACATAAAAAATTTAGAGAAGTATTTTGCATCAGGTAAGTACGGTGATTTTCTCGTATGCTCGAAGAGAATCACCGCACCGCATCGAGGGATCTTAAAGTTACCCCGTGTATATATTGGTAACAATTTGACTTTCAGAATTTTGGCTAATCGGGATTTTGTCTTTTCTGGATTTTGGTTATTAGCCATTTCGACCCATTCGGGATTTTGTCTCTTCAGGATTTTTGTTTTTGAGATTTTGACTTTCAGGATCTTTACCCATTCGGGATTTGTCCTTTCGAGATTTCGATCCATTCGGGATTTTGTTTTTTTTTCGAAATTTTGACTTCGGGATTTCGACCCAATCGAGATTTTGACTCTCAGGGATTTCTGTTTTTTGGAATTTTGACCTTTTTAGGATTTTGGCGTCTTTGGATTTTAAATTTTTGGTATTTTAGTTTCCAGGATCTCGGCATTCGGGATTTCGACTTCTCCGGGATTTTGTCTTTTCTGAATATTGGCTTTCGGGATTTTGACTTTTTGAACTTTTTGGCTTTCGGAACTTTGACTTTCGGGATTTTGGTTCATTTGGGATTTCGTCCCATTCAGGATTTTGGCTATTCGATATTTTGTCTCTTCTGGATATTGGGTCATTCGGAATATTGGCTATTCGGGACTTCGAGCCATTCGGGATTTATCCTTTCGATTTTGACTTTCAGGATTTTGGCTTTTCGAAATTTAAGTCTTTTCGGGATTTTGGCTTTCGGAATTTTAAGCAGGACCCGTATAAAAATTATGAATAAAGTTGAGCTTATTGTAAAAAAAAACTAAGGTCAATACTTACATAATTTTGAACATGATGTTCTTCAAATTGTTCACATTGGCTTCAATGAGAGTTGCCTGAAGATATTTGGTTGCGTCCACAATTTTCTCTTTGATCATGGAAACATTGGCAATCCTTACGCGGTAGGCGAAGAAAGGCAAATGATCAAAGTCCGAGCACCACTTCCTGAGATCCTTCTTACTGACTTCTGCAGTATTGCCATAATCTACATATCGGACCTTAAAAAAATCATGATATCAAAATCAGAGCTTCAAAGATCATTCATTCAATCATCTCAATCTTACGCGGTATTTCTGGCCAATGGGAAAATCAACAATTTGGGCTCGATGCCAGTGACCGTAGTAGTTTGCTGTCACAAGATCAAACTTCCTAGGCTTCTTCTTGAGTGGTGGCAATTCATCCTTGTTCGCCAGATAGTCAATGTGCTCATTCATGAGAAAGAGCTTCACCAGGCCATTCATCTCCAGTTGAATGTAGCAAATCTCGGGATTCACCACACAGGAAACAAATCCCTTGATTTCTGTGCCAACTTGAGGCAATGGGGCACTTGGAATGGAGATTTTAGCATACTCAGTATCTTGAGTCCATCCCTCCTTGTCCAGCGGCATATGGATCTTACGGCAATGGGGTCCTTTGAAGCAACCAAGTGTTTTGGGATCGAAAAACTTGCAGTAGTCTCGATCATCGCGTGGAACATAACCCAAAACAGCCTAAAAGTATTAATTTTAAAGTCCAATGATAAGACCGTCTTCAGATTAGAGGTTTAGCTTAGTTTCCGAAGGTCTCAAAATCCTAAATTAACAACCAATTTAATTTGTTCTTCTGATTCAAATAGATTTATTTACCCTTAATAGTCCATGTCTAAGGCAAAATTTTCCAAAAATTTTCGACTGATAAGAAATTAGAGTACACTGAGAAAAAAAGAGGGTGCGATTAACATTTTTTCCTCAGAACTTTAACACTTTTTAGGTGTAAAAATATATCAACATTTTTTAATGTTAATTTTACACCTTTTTAAGAGTAAAATTAACATGAAAAGGGTAACTTTAGGGGTTAATACACCTGAAAAGGGTAATATTTACACCGATTTCGGATCAATACTGCAGGGTAAAATTAACATTTCCGGAATGTTATTTTAACTTTTTCGGATTTCTCTCACTCAGTGTAGTTAAGCTTTATGGCTAAGCCTTAGACCTGAAGACCGTATAAGCCTAGATCAGCTTATTGTAGGTGGGATTCTCAATGTTAGCCAACTCGAAATTAATGCAAATTCGATTTAGAGCTAAATTTGAGGGACATTATGCAGTAATTTCAAGCTAAATTAGTGAATTACCGCATTTTTTATTTAAACCAATATATCGGGGATTTAGATGCACAGTACAATATAGATTAAATAGACAATTGTTGGTTTGCTTTTTACCATGATTATTGTTTTAAAGTACAGTAGACTCTCGCTCAATCGCACAATAACTTTTATTTTGTAAAGACGTTTTCAAAATTTTTACGAGAGTGAGCGAGATGACTATATCTAGATCTCACTCCCTCTCTTTGAAATGTCAAAAACCTGTTTACTAAACAAAAGTTATTGTGCGTTGGGCATTACATTCTCAAAAATAAATAAAATTGGTTGTCATTTAGCATTGTGAGACCTTCGGGAACTGGGCTAAGTCTCTAGTCTGAAGACCGCTTTATCGAACAATATTCATTATCAGGGAAGTTACATAACAAACTTTGACAAAGTTTGAGCCTGATCGGAGGACATGAAATTTTGTGATTATTAAAAATATAAATTATGTGGTAAATAAAAAAAAAGTATCAAGTTTAAGTATTCCGCAAAGCTGGGACGCTTTTTCAAAAAATAATAACTTACCTTCAAGGCATTGGACGTCCCTTCATACTCTTCCTCATCGTCATCATGATCGAGATCATCATCAATTCCATTGACACTCTCGCGAATTCTGTCAATTTTGTAGTTGCTTCTTTTATCACTGACGAAACTCCGTGGAGGTGGAGTAATTGCCAATGGCTCAAGCTTCGTGGATGTCTGATAGCCAACAGCTCCAATTGGCCTTGAATTTGACGAATGAGTATCATCGGCGTCTGAGGCAAAATCAGACGGTGGCTCAATGAAACTATTCATGAGGACATCAGAAACTTCCTCATCGTCGCTTTCAGTCTCTGTCGTCAAATCGATATAAATCATATTCTCTGTAACTCCAACCACCTGAAAGTCCCATCTCACTTGCTTTGTAATATCCTGATTGCTTTCATCGAAAGCTTCTCTATTAATTTTAAGAATTTTAGCCAGTCTAGCCTGACCTGGCAAATTCTTAAAGTCTCCCGAGAGAATGTAAAAAGGATCGGTGGTGTCCATTGTAGAGTACAGACCAAAATCCACCAGAAAAATGTCAATATTATTCCCGGAAAACTAAGAATCCCCAAAAAAAAAAATATTCCGATCTCTTTTTATAATCAATTTCAAAGCATAAGCAATTTCTTTTTTTACCTTACGACTGTTGTTGACGCAAATGGCCCTGTAAAATTGATTGTCTTCCTTCTTTTGGTACCCAAAGATCGTGTTTGAGGGAGGAATCCATTGATATGTTCCATTGGCCAGACAATCGTCCGCCAAATGGAAAAAGAGCTTAGCATTCTCATCAGATGACACTGTTATATAAGTCAATCCCTGGGCATTGTCCACAATCGAGGATATAATGCATTTTCCCGAATCTCCCTCAGCAACTGGAGCAATGAAATAAATTTGAAATCCAAGATTTTTCCTTTTAAAAATTGACTTAGAACATTTTCTTTGTCGATACTCACGACGAATTTTTGAATAGTTGAAGAGTATCTTTTGGCAGTCTTCTGTGGGAGTTGCTCGTGCACCATCAGCAGATTTTGCACAAATAGCTTTGGTTTCATGCGGAGAAGAAACCCGAGAGATTTCTTTCTTTGGACTCGTAAGGCTTGTGAATTTCACAAGAGAAGCAGCGACTGTGTTGAAAATGTTCACAGCTTCGAGAATTGTAGAAAGATCTTTGAGAATTTCCTCGCAGCAGGGCAAATTTTGTAAGGCCACTTGCTTAGATTGGGACACATTCTTCCAGTACAAGATCTAAGAAATAGTGAAAATGGTACTGTGATAAGCAGTAAACCCAGCCTTTTAATTACTTTTTATGGAATCATATCTCAAAAATTCGAATCGCCATGTAAAAGAAAAATTATTGCAATAACTTTTGATTGGATATACATCGATCAATCTCAGAAGCGTAAAGGCCCAAATAGACTTTGGCTGATTCCCGAGAACATTGAGAAACAAAATAAATTGCATAAAATGATACTGCCTTACCCATTTCTTAAGAATCTTTATTTTAAAATACTTATTCAAAAAAAAACTTGTGATGGATTTCAGGATATATGTTAAAGAAACACCAAGGACTCCGAAAATACCAATAGTTTCCCATCAACCAAAAAATGACCCGTAATAAGCCTATATAAATTTATGGTAGCTGAGATAATTTATAGGCAATCTCGGATTGTTTGCAAATTGTTCTCTTTATCCACAAAACTCAACTCAAAATCGAATTTTCATGCATTCCGAGGTCGCATGTAAAGAATCTCAGCAACCATAAGCTTATCTAGGCCTATCGCTGGTCATTTTCTACTCTAAATAGTTTGAGTACAGATGACTAATAAAAGGACCAAAGTTCATTGAAATCGGTTAATAAACATTAGAGATAGAGTCCGGTCCATATGGATATAGTAAGGGCCGGGGTACAGTGGGTTGAAGTAGTGACGGATAGGACCCATCGTTAGAAAGAGTTCCATCTCAGACACAAAATATACTACAATTTTATCTAAATCGCTTCATAAACATTGAAAATTCGGTCTGGTCGAGACATTTTCGTTGGAAAGGTGTCGACCTCAGCTACAACATACTAAACTTTAAAGAAAAACAAATGTTTATTTTTCAAAATATTCCAGATCGAAAATTCGAAAGTCGATTTTTTGATTAATTTGACCTTTGATAAAATCGGCAGAGATTGGCGTTTTCAGAGAATTGTAACATTTAACGAGAGTTTTCCAAATTACCAAAATTTTTCAAATTCTAACAATTAGAACCGGAGATATGGACATCTTAAAATTAAATTTTTGACCCCTTATAGCCAGAGTCAGAGGGTTACAGCCAGGGTCATAGGGCTTAAGTTTTTTTTTTAAATCGAAAGGTCTTTGGCCCAGCTATAACATACTAAAATTTGGGAGCGAACTATGCCATAGGGGCTGAGTTATTGAGAAATCAAAATGTAGGGGTATTTCAGAATGGCGGAAGGGGTGGATCCGACATCAACTACTTCTAGTACCCATCGACATTTAACCTTTGCCGAAAATCGCTTGTCGATATTATTCTCTATTCTCTCTCCAGATGCGCCTAATATCGAAATTGTTTTTTTTTACGTAACTTATTAACTTCTCCACTTAAATTTTTAGGCCGCACGTTCCATCAATGCTCCACAGCTATTTTATAACTTTCCTTATTACTTTAAATGAAATTTTTATAATGTTTTAGCTGAAATGAAGACCTTTCTAACGTTAGATAGCATTTGCCTTTCGCTGTGACCTGATCCTGACTCGAGCTACAATTGGAAACAAATTGATGGATCTTATCTTCGATATTTATTAACCTAACCCATCTAACCAGTAGCCAAATTATGAAGTTTTAAGATTAATCTCAGCATAATCTAATAATCCAATTAAACACGACGCAATCATTTTTTTTTGTAAGAGAACAATGCGAATGCCCAATATTAGGTGAGGTTCTTAGCACACCTATTATAATCCTAAAAAAAAATTTATGTCCTCCGATCGGACCCAAACTTTGCCAAAATGTGTTTCGCCACTTTCTGATCACAAATATATGGGGGGCTAAGTTACGTTCCCGGCCGGCCGCTCTTTGGAGCTTGATAGCTCCTAAACTAGAGATATCGAGTTGCGGTTTTCGGTAAAGGTTATATATCGTATGAAAATTGCAACTTGGTGCATTGACCCCGCCACCCCCACCCCTCCTTCCGCCATTTTGAATAACCTCATTTTTCTGTTTTCTCAATAGATCTGCCACTATGGTATCGATAGGAGTCAATTTTTTGTATGTTATAGCTGGGTTTTATAAACTTTCGATCAGTGCCAAACTTAAGGTACCCTCACCCCCCTGACCCGAGCTATAAGGTCTAAAAAAATCTTCCTAATATCGCCATAACTCCGGCTTTGTCAGAATTTAAAATGTGAGGGCACTTAGGAAAAGCTCTCGTAAAATGCCACTTATTCTTCTAACATCGCAAGTTCATAAAACCACCGCTAGGGGCGCTATAATCAAAGGGGTGAAAGTTCGAAAATTGGCCGGCCTATATCGCCGGTTCTAATTAACCTAATTAATATTTTGATCTAAACTTTGAGTTTTTGGTTTCGGCTCGATGAGCACTTTCAGATGAAAGTTCAAAAAGTCACTACAAATGACCCTGCGATAGCGTCAAAATTGAAACTCATTTTTCTCAAAAACGCCATTGTGCAAATTAATCAAATTTTAGAGTATTGTAGTCTTGTCTATGACGTTGCCAAAAAGTGACGTGTGTTTGCTGTGGTCCAAATAGAACCAGAGATATGAGGGGTCAGATTTCACGTACTTCAAAACACCATACCTCCGTTTCTATTTTGACGAGTGAGGGCGCAAATTAAAGGCCTATCAAAGCTCTACAACTCTCTAGAACATTTAAACTTCGTAGGACCAAAGCTAGGAGCGCCAGAGTCAAAAACAATTTTTCATATTAAATAAACTTATCTATCTCGACTCTTGCTCAACCGAATTTGATGATTATTTCAGTATAATTTGTAGAGGATATTTATATCTATTTCGTCTAAACCGTTTTTGATCAGATTATGTCAACTGTTCGATTTTATCGTTTTATTTTAGTATGTGATTTTTTCATACAATAACGCTGCGAAAGCACACAGGTGGCACAGGTGCTGACATGACCGCTTTTACTCAACTATGTTATTATAAAGTTCAAAAGAATGATCAATTCGATCATTTTTTGATATTCCTGAAGTTCGTCACATGGACAAAATGTCCCCTGTGTGGTTAATAAACGTGTTCCATAACAAATAAATTGGATTAACTCGGCTACCGAGCAACCGATAAGATCAAATTTTGGGGCGAAATTATAGAGGAGAATCTGCTCTATATTCCGCACTATCATCTTTCTGTCAGTTTATTTACATCCTAGATATTTTGATTTTAAATAGTTTGCAATTTTTTCAGAAATTTGATTAAAAAATCTCTCATTTTTAGTTCCAAATCGAATTTGCATGCAATTCGGGTTTGCTCCCGTTAAGAATCTCACCCACAGTAAGCTGATCTACACTATGATTATAACCCCTGTTTGGTGGTGCCCCAGTTTCCCCTAAATAAAAAGTTTGTAAATTTTCAGAAATTTGATTCCAAATTCCTGTATAAAATCAATCATCTTTAGTTCCAAATTGAATTTGCATGCAATTCGGGTTTGCTCACGTTAAGAATCTTACCTACAATAAGCCGATCTAGACTTATCACTATAGGTTTTACTTTTTGTTTTATTATTCGAACTCCTGACAGAAAAATATAATTTTCACATTCGATTTTGCAGTTCTAGCAAAAATTTATTTCTCAACGTGTATTTTAGGATTTTTTTTTAGTTTTAGGATTGTTTTTACCTGGGGTGAAAATAAGAATCTCACCTAATATAAGCAAAGTCAGACTTATCAATGGTTTTCTTACCAAATTATTGTGGGATTCCACGTGATTTTGCATCTTCCCAAAAGCTGCTTGAAGATCATCAAACACGGCGTCGAATGGTTTGAAATTCTTATCAATAGAACCCATTTTCTTATTAATTAGATCACAATAGAGTTAAAGAGAGATTCTACAATAATATTCACTTAAAACCAGCAGAAAAATACTGACTGGATTTGCTAATAAAGCTCAACGTGAAACAAATGAACCGGTACTAAGGGTACTAAAATGATTATCAACAAAATCACCAAAATTCAATGACGTTTCCCACTCCTTTTTTTGTTCTCCGGAATATTTTCTGAATTCCCCACTCATATTTTCCCCTCCAGAAGCATAACCTCAAATAATTTTTTCCGGAAAGGCTTTGGAAAATGCTGAGTTTGAGAATTTTTATTAAAAATAGTGTAAAGGCGAATATTCCTGTAGTGACTGCCTTTCATACGTCGTCAGTGGAATGGGCAGCTCGCAAAGGAACCAGGGAAAAGGCTAAAAAGAAGAAAGTCAAGGTAGAAGTGAAGAAAGTCGGGTTCATCCCTCATAACCAGAGAAACAAGGACAAGTATGGCATAATTTCTCTCAATTTTCCTCTATTCTGTACTTATACAAAACATTTTTCCATTGCAGACTAGTCACAAGTGTTATCAACAAGCATTATGATGATTCCTGGAAGCAAACACCCTTCGATGATGTCTATGTGGGCAGGTACTACAAATGGAAGGTTTATCCATTCCGGGAGGCTGTGGAATGCCACCGGGAAACTCATCACCGTACAATGTACAATGTACCCAATGCCAGTCTCAATGTGCACATTGAGTTGAATATGGTGGCTGAGAAGAAGACCCGGCATATTGAGAATTTCTATCGAACCGTCAAGATTGATCATAGCTTTGACCAAGGAGTCGATCGGCAGATCATTGTCTTCACAAAGACCAAAGAGAGTGCCAAGGAGGCAATGGCAGCAGGAGCAAGTCTTGCTGGTGGGTCAGAACTTATTAAAGACGTTCAGAATGGGGAATTGCAGCTCAGTGACTATCAGTATGTTCTGGCACATCCGGAAATCCTGCCGGAATTGGTGACTCTCAGAGGATTGATGAAGAAGAAGTTCCCTAACCCTAAGAATGGTTCTCTGGGAGTTGATATCCCATCAATGGTGCAGCATTTCAAGAATGGCATTGAATATTCTGCCATCAGGGATGAGAATCAGCTGGATTTTGGATTGATAACCACCTCAATTGGAACGGTGAGTGCAATTTTAATTTATCAATAATTTTTTTCATGACAAAGCCATTGGATTGGGGTCTGGAAATTTCAATACTTTTTCTTTCCGGCTCTCCAAATGCGTTATATGCGAGATTTTCAAGACGAAAAAACAGGATTATTCTGTTAAAAAATTATAGGGTAAGTGTGCCGAATTCCGGACAGCTTGCAATTCCGGCCACCTTTTTTGTTCCTCGAATTTCCATGAATTTTTAGTTTTTAATACTTAAGAGATTATACAATGCAAAAGAATAACAAAAAATGTAGCTTCGACAAACGAGATGACGTGAAAAAGGCATTGGAAAAATTCCCGCAGGGCAAGGAACTATGTGAAAATGAAGGTGGACGAAATAGGGTACCAAAGCTATGTCTACATTTTTGTTCATTTTAAATTGTATTAAGAACGCTTTTAAAGTAAATAAAAACGATAAACTGTCTACAAGGTTCTAAGCAACACTCCTTAAGTAGAACGAATGAAAAAAATCAATTTCTATTGAAGATATTACGTTTCAAACTTGAGACTTTGGTCCTTGCATGCAACTATGCCGAAATTTGGCACACTTACCCTAGATAAATTCTATTCGATTTATTCAAATTTCTAATTAATATAGAAAAATTCTAAATAGATTAGAAAATTTTACAATAAATCTTCTTTTTCTTCAAACACAAAATCCAAGTTATAAAAATATTATGAACTACTTAAGGACAAATTTTGAAAAATAACATCAAAATATTTTTTGTTGAGACATAAAATTATTGTAAAGATTGGTTCAAAAGTTCTCTCATTTATTTAATGTCATTGCAGATGGGAACAGAAAGATCTAAAAAAAACTTACTAGAAACTCTAGTCGTAAAATCAAGTTAACTGTGAGTCTTTATACAGGTGTCAGACCTAAGGCTTAGCCATATGGCTTAAATGCTCCAATGTCTTATCAGTCAAGAGTTTTGGAAAAAAGGGGTGGCAAAGCATCCCAGGCTTTGCGAAATGCTCGAACTCGTGACTTAGATGCTATACCGTAAAAGTACTTTCGCAGCATTTACCGTTTACCGGTTCTCAACCGATTTGAACCGATTCAAATCGATTCGATTTTAATAGGATTGATATTCAGATATTTTCTTATCGGTTATGAAACGGTTCATTACCGATTCAAAACCGATTGGAACCGATTTAGTTTTGTCGGAAATTCCAAGGCCTTTCCAACGACCCCAAACATGACCACATTTGCGTGATAAATGCGCACTCTGGTGTCTTTCTAACTTTTGACCTTGAAAAACCGTTATTAGGAATGATTCAACGGTATTTTCGTATATGGTCGAAATGTTCGCCTGGATAATCTCTAAAACATACCCAAAAATGAAATAAATCGTGCGACGTGTTTTCCCAAGTCTCTATCTCTTACCGTTTGGCCTCTAGAACTGGTGACAGCCGGACGGATAGACGGACAAACACCATGACGACATTTCTCAGAAATCATCTGAAACGTGAAGATTTGTTGAGAAAAGTGGTCTCCGGGGGTTGGAACGTGGAAATTTGGAAGGGGGTGAAAAAATCGAGGGAATATACTGCTCTCTCCGTAGAGTTCGAGCAGTAAAATAGGATTGGATTTATTCAATGCAAATCATTAGATTCTAAAAAAATAATAAAATTGCTTTCTATTTAGGATGTTGAGACCTTTGGGGAACAGGGCTAAACCGACTAACCCTCTAACTTAAAGGTCGCTTTACAATCTCTTTTGTAGTCTTTTGAGGAAATTCCAGGAAAGCTTACACATTTCTAAATTGACTTTTATAAATGTGCCATATTTGCATAGGTTTTCGAATTATCTAGCACTATTATTAAAAAAAAGTTTGTAGCCTTAAGCGGTTTTTAGATTAGAGGATTAGCCCCATTAGCCCGGTTCCCGAAGGTTTCAAAATTCTAATAATAAACCAATTCCATTGGATTTTCAAAATCTGATGGATCATTTGTACTTAATAATCCAATCTTGATCAATCAAGAATAAGATCTAATACCGGCATCAGACTGGAGGTTTAGCCCAGTTCCTGAACGCCTCAAAAATCTAAATAACAAACAATTTTGTTTATATTTCAAAATCTAATGGATAATGTGCCTGTATTTGAAGCAATATTTCCTCAAAAATCTTGCCTGAGAAGGAATTGGAGGATTTAAGCCATATGGCTAAGCTTCAGGTCTGAAACCCGTATAAAGCCCGTATCACACGGATTTCAGACTTGAAGTTTAGTCCAGTTCCTGAAGATATCAAAATTCTAAATAAAACGAAATTTTACTTTTTAAATCTTACCTGATAATAAACTAGAAAAGTTAAGCCATATAGCTAAATCCTGCCTTACCCTAAAGGCTTACACAAAATTTAACAAAAAATCATGAAAATGGAGCATTTTTGAAGTTAATCGCGTCAAAAA
Organism: Phlebotomus papatasi; assembly: GCF_024763615.1. NCBI lineage: Eukaryota > Metazoa > Arthropoda > Insecta > Diptera > Psychodidae > Phlebotomus > Phlebotomus papatasi. The sequence goes on from NC_077222.1 coordinate 36,044,563, forward strand.
ATGTTTCATTTTGACAAAAATTGTCACATGTGTAACATACAGGACTGAATAAGGTGAATAATGTGAATAAGGAGAGTTTTTTAATTAAAGTCATATAGTTAACTAATCCGGGCCCTTCGCTATCTGGATCGTTTATGACTAATCCAATTAAAATAATATTATTATTTTTATTTCCGTAATATAGTCACTACAGTAACATAATATAACTATTCAAATTTGAGAAAAGCAAAGGGCTTTCGATCAATACCAAACTTAAGGTCCCCTGACCTCCTTGACCCGAGCTATAAGGGTCTAAAATGTTTCTTTAAATGGAAATAACTCCGGTTCGAATTGTCAGAATTTTAAAAGTGAGGGCGTTTTGGAAAGCTCTCGTGAAATGCCACTACCCCTTCTAACATCGCAAGTTCATAAAACCACCGCTAGGGGCGCTATTTTTAAAAAGAAGATTTTTCAATTTTCTAAATTAAATAACTCAAAAATTCCATTGTGCATCGGGCTGAAATTTTAGTATGTTGTAGCCGCTGATTATACCTATCAAACAAAAAATACCTAAGTCGATCCATAACCCCTGACCCGAGCTATAAGAGGTCAAAGTTCGAATATTGACCGGCCTCTATCTCCGGTTCTAATTAACATTTTGAGCTGAATTTTGGGTTTTTGGTTTCGTTTCAATGACCACTTTCAGATGGAAGTTCAAAAAGTCACCACAGGTGGGGCTGCGATAGCGTCAAAATTCAACAAAATTCAAACTCATTTTTCTCAAAAACGGCATTGTGCAAGTTAATCAAATTTTAGAATGTTGTAGTCTAGTCTATGACGTTTCAAATTTCACGAAATTCAAAAAATCATATCTCCGGTTTTATTTGACCAATTTTGATGAGTGAGGGCTTAAACGAAAGATCTCACCAAATGCTACAACTTTCTAGAATATTTGAACTTCGTGGGACCAACACCAGGGGCGCCACAGTCGAAAAACCAATTTCAATATCACATAACCTCAATTATCTCGACTGTCGCTGAACCGATTTTGATGATTACTTCGACATAATTGTAGAGGACATTTGTGTCTACATTTCGTCCATACATCATTTTCCGCTCAGACTACGCTATCAGTCCGATTTTGCCGTTTTAGTGTGAAAAAATTAATTTTTCCCATAATAAGGCTTTCTTCTTCTTCTTCTTCTGTTTTATGTAGGGCTGTCGGACTCACTCGGGTCCATATAGCCAATAATAAGGCTTTGAAACCACTCAGATGCCATTTTGACTGCTTCTACTCGACCAAGACACTTAAAATAAAGTTTTAAATGGAAAGTCTCACAAAATACAACAATTCTTTGATATAGTTGGAGTTCACCAAATGAACACTTGGGGCGCTCTGGTCGAAAAAACGAGTTCAGAAACAAACAACCTCGATTATCTCGGCTTCTGATTAATCGATGAGATCAAGTTCTACGGCAAAATTATAGGGAACTTTCTGGTCTACATTTCACCCATATATCACTTTTCTGTCACTCCATCCAAATCTTTGATATTTTGGTTTAAATACAATATTTGTATAATTTCATGAATTTTATTCAAGATAATTGAATGACGTCACCCAACTTAAGCTATAAATCGAATTTGCGTACATTTCGAATTAGCTTACATTAAGAATCTCACCTACATAAGCCGGTTAGGATTATCTGTCCCTTTTAGTTTAACTGTTTCCGGACCGCAGCATATACTGCAAGCCAATTTCACCATTTTTTAATCAAAAATATCTAATCTCAGGACTTAATTGAGGTCCTACAAAAAATATCTTACATTTGGACATCCTTATAGTTTGTAATCATTCACAAGAATCGGATTTTTATCAGTTCTGAATAATTAAAAAAACATTGTTTTTTTTACAGAATATTCATATGCTTCTTTGGGTACTCAGAGTCCCAAAAGAGACGAAAGAGTTTAAAATCATTTTTAAAATTGTTCCTTTTCTCATAGTCTTATCAGCAGCTGCTTCACGGATTTTATTAATTTTGCTTTCTGTAGCGTAGTGTATGACCCTTTTCCGTTTTTTCTGCCCTTTCCTTTGAAATCGAAAAATCTTTTATGCTTTCGTGTTTTATTTGTTTAATTTGTTTCGAAAGTATGATTAAAAAAAAATAATAAAAATATTTAGATAGTGTTACATAAACCCCAACACATTTGGTTAAAAGTTTCTAAATAGCATTTAGAGATGATAAAGTTTTTTTTTTTGCTGAGCCCAATTGTTGGAGTAACTGCCTTCTTTCCAGCTCAACATGGACATTGAGCATCTGGAGAAGAATTTGATCTGCCTCCTCAAAGACATTGACAGTGTGAGGCCGAAGAGAGATGGAAGGTTTATCACGAGAGTTCTCCTTAAATCTCCTCCATCGACTGAACAATTCAAAATTGATCCCTTCCTCTATGTCAGCGAAATAGCTGAGAAGTTCGCCGCGAAGGAGGACACGGAAGCAGAAGAGAAAGACGAAGAGGCTCAAGCTGTTCAGTAAACTGCTCTTCCGGCAATTAGTAGGTTCATACTTTGCCTTCAACTTCGCGAAAGAGACACATTTAGTCTCGCGATAATTGTGAATGAAACAGTGACTTCATTGTTGTAGGTAATAAATAATGTTTACAGAAGCACATGGTAAAGTAGTTTTTATGTCTCCAATTTTCCCTCCTGAGTTGTGTGCATTTTTTTTTGTTAATTTAAAATTTGTGACTCAAGAATCCGGAGATAACCCGGTGACTCGAGTGAGATTTTTTGGTTGGATGCTGCTTAACTAAGATTTAAATTTGACCTTCTCTCTCAAATCTCTCTGTTCATGAGAATGTCTCACAAGTCCAGAAGAATAGACTGAGCTCTCCATTCAGATTCAATAATGTCGCGGTCTTTTGTATTTCTTACGCACACAGACGAAAGAGTTCTTAACTAAGTTCACGAGGGATAGATGCAAGGAGTACAATTGCGCATTACCCAAATGAGAGTCTCCGGAATGGCGAGGAAGAGGGAATCACTTGAAGTTCGTTGCTATGGTTTTCCCCTGCAGAAACATTCCAAGAGGCAAAGCATTAAGAGAGCAATGTACAAGAGAGAAAAAGTCTTTTAATTCTCTATTATTTATTATAATTTATTTAAATAATTGATTTCAAAGCGTCTGTAGCCATTTACTGATCCCATGGTTCCAATTTGAGGCCAGTTTTGTTTGAGATGTATTCTATTAGGAGCTCCGCACCTTCCTCATTCTCCTGAAATCCTGGAACAGGGACGCATCTCATGTACCAGTCCACTAAGTTCTTGAATTTTGCAACATTAGCACCCAGAACCTAAATGAGAAAAGATATTTTATCAGGTTTTACTTAATTTTTGTCATTGGGAAATTAAATTCACTCTGTTTTTTTCTTCATTTTTTGCTTATTTCAATTTGTTACTAGTAATGAAAAAATAAATCTCAACGAAAGAATAGAAAAAAACTTTAAATATTTTTATTACAAAAAAAAACACAAACATTGATTACACCGGAGATAACGCTGCTTTTGTATAATGTTTCAAAATAGAGGGCCCGGAGGGCCCTTATTTAAATCCAATTTAATGTAACCCTTAGACTTCGGTATTGTTTCCGTTTTATCATTTTTGTGCCTTACGCACACCGCACAATAACTTTTGTTTAGTAAACATGTTTTTGACATTTCAATGAGAGTGAGTGAGATCTAAATCTATAGTCATCTCGCTCATTCTTATGGGAAATTTTGAAAACATGTTTACAAACAAAAGTTATTGTGCGTTGGACATTATGCATAAAAAACGTCTTTGACCCTAAATTGACTACAGTAAATTTTACAAATTTTTAATATTGAATTAAATAAATACTGTATAAGTAGTACAGTATACCCAGTATACTTGACTACTTCCACAATTAATATGTTGTCCCTATTATATTTTATATCAAAATCAAGTTAAATAAGGTCGTGACCTATTTCTCCATGGAACTGTGTTAACCCATTCAGTCAATGTACTAGAAATACTTAACATAGAATGTTCATATTTTGGAAATATATTCCTTCAGATTAATAGATGATTTTTTTGAAAATAATTTTTTTTAATCTATTATCGGGGTGCGGGGAGCTGCACTCAAATACGCGTTTTAACTGTCACTGAATTTAAATTCTGTACATTAACACTTCGAAGAACCCTAACTAAAAGTGTCACGGAAGGACCAAGTGGCAGCCGCTGCCACTTATCGGATTTTACATAATATTTTAATATTTTTACATATATTTTAACATTCGGAGCCTCAGTCAGTTCTTTTCTGGTGTCTGAATCAGAAATTTCACCTCCTTGGGTACTGTATCTAAAGATTTTTAACCATTCGATGTTTTCATTTTTATCAGAATCATGGCGTCAGGGAAAGTGGTCTGCCTTTGAATGCGGCAGCCTTTGAATATTTCAATTTTTCTCTTATTTTTCAAAGCAAAAATTCTACATATGAACAATAGTTAATACTATTAACTATTTTCTATTGACTTCGCTTAACAAAATGGATTTTGAGCTTTGGTAAATAAGAGAAAAATTGAATAATTCCCATAATTATTCATATTTCATGCATATTTCCCAATTCAATATTTCCCATAATTCTTCTCAATAATTTGCAAAAACACTTTCAATTTGTTCTTTTAGGGCTTTTATACACTAACAATCAAGAAAATTACATCTGCAGAACGTCAAACTACCATATAAAATGCATATGGCAGCTACTGCCACTTGGTCCTTCCGAGTGCAGTTTTTTGTTTTTGCAATATATTTACATTAATATTTAATTTTTATTAAAAATTTTATAACGAAAAAATAGCCAGATAAATTCTGCACGCATTCAATCGGGTCTCCAGGCGAAATAATATATTCTTCACTATAAAGAATAAAATTGAAAATTAAATTGGCAGCGGCTGCCACTAGGGTCCTTCCAAGTGTTAATACATTACAAACTCTGTTGATTTAGATAGAGTACCTATCCAAGAAAACAAATTAATAACCGGAATTCAAATCAGGAAAAAAGATAAAGGCCAATTTTAACAAATTCGACGGGATGTGGGATTCTCCGTCAGCCATTTTGAGCAAAAATTTTGCATAACTTTCTCCGAAGCGAGAAAAGAACAACAAAATGTTTTTCCATCTCTGTCGGGCTATTTTTTCCAAGTAATTGAATGACTAAAGTTACACCGAGAAAAATGTGGATGGTAAAATTTACCATCCTCCATACAAAATTCTAATGGCCGGATAGTAAAAAAGTCACCCAGCAAACGCGATATTAAATTGGACTGTCAAAAATTGTAGAATCTATTGCATGGATAGTAAATTCTAATAGCCGGATGGTAAATTCTAATATCCCCGGATATTAGATTTTACTATCCGGATGGTAAATTTTACTGGCAGGATAGTAAATTTTACTAGCCGGATATTAGAATGAAAAATGTCGGAAAAATTTATTTTTCCTTATTTTCATTGATTTTTGGCCATTGTTTGAGAGCTTAGGGCCCTTCCTGGATGACATTCTCTGTATTTCAAGCCATTTTGATGCGTGAAAATCTTTTTCCAACATTGACGACTCAGCCGAGATTTGAACACGCGACCTTTGCGATGACAGTCCAGCATCTTCCAGCTGCGCCACGAATTGCTATAATGTATTCAAAGCATATCGGGAACCGTTGCATCGGCATCCACGATATTCCAAAATGACATTTTAACAGCAGGATGGCAAATTTTATTGGCTTGGATAGTAATTCCAATCCAAATTACTATCCTCCGTTAAAATTTACTGTCTTGCAGTTAAATTTTAACATCAAATATGCGGCCAGTAAAATTTACTTCCCGGATATTAGAATCTAAGAGAGGTCAATGTAAAATCTAAAGAAGGATAGTAGATTTTACCATCCGGCTGTTAGAATTTACTATCCATAGGATAGTAAATTTTAAAATGTCAAGATGGTAGATTCTAAAGGAAAGTATCTATGGAGGATGGTATTTTCTACTATCTTTTGAGGCAGTAGAATTTAAAGACACGATTTGTAGAAAAGACCATCCAAATTTTTCTCGGTGTACTAAAAATCTATTCCCGACAGCAATTTGAGTATCAATTGCCTAGGAATAAATTATCTAAAATCACTGAATTTGCGTATGATGTTTAATACCATGGTAAGGAATGGGTTAATTGGACAACTATTAATCCTTAAAAAAGCGGGATAATTAGTTTTGGTCAGTAAATTAGCAAATTTGGTAAGTGAAAATCCAAATTTTTCAGTAAATAATTCAATGTCAGTACCGTAGATGCGGGTGAATTTTGCCCTCTACTGTTCGTAAACTTTTCTATAATTTTAATGTGTAAGAATGGTCTTCATCGATCAAACATGGTAGATCGAATTTGTAAAGACCATAGACCATCCTTAAGTGCTAGAATTAAAGAAAAGCTTATGAACAGGGGGGTCAAAGCCACCCGCATCTACGATAAAAAATCAACTTTGGTAATCACGGAAATATACTTCGATCAGTAAAAAAAATTAAATTAGTTTGCAACTTCTTAATTTTCAATTTGCCAATTTACTATTTACCAATTTTCATTTTTACTAAAATTCTACTAAGAGGGCATTACTTAAAGTCAAAGCTTATTTAATAGGTATGAAAACATAATAACAGAAATGAAGATAAAAAAAATAGTAGAAGAATAGAACATCGCGCAGTGAAATTGACAAGCTTCTCTGCCACATTTATACAAAATCGGCGTAAGTACTTTCAAGTGATACCCCAAAAGTTTGAAAAAAAAAATTAAATTCCAACAATTGAACAATTTTTTATTCTCTTATAATGATAAAAGATTTATAAAATGTTTAAAAATTTTATGCTCCATTTTTCTTCCTTATTTGTTTGATATTAAGTTAATTAATTAAATACTTTTTGTTATAAATAATATCTATAATTTTATGGTCTTTTATTACTTTATTGTTTATTTATTTCGAAGTACGTATTTACTACTAAGTAAATGCAGATGTTTTGAGTGGAAGTCATGGAACGTATTTAGCTATAACCAAATAAGAATAACCACTGGATAAGAGCATTATCACCAGCTACAAATCGATTATTTTTGAATAAAAAAAAATTTAGGTTTAACCCTGATTTCAGACGTGCTCATTATAACTTCCATTCGGTTCAAAATAATTGTCGGTAATGAGCGTAAAATGTGTGATTTGTATCTTTGAATCACTTAATATTGAGAATTCGATTTACAGTAGACTCTCGCAAATTCGGCTCTTTTAAGATCGGGCTACTTTTTAATTCGGGCAGCGGTTACATTTGAAAAAAGTTTGTTGTCATTTTTCATTTTGATTATGATTATCAAATGAATCAAAAATGCTCAAGTTTGGCATGGTTTGTCTTAGTTTTGATGTGATTTTGCATTATTGAGGGATTTTCGCGCAATTTACGTTATATATGAGTGTGTAAACTCAATATCTATATGCACATGAATAAAAAATCGTTGCATTTCAAAAAGTTTGTCGCCCGAATTTCTGTCTAATTCGGCAGACATTTCGGTCCCATATGCCCGATTTTGAGAGAGTTGTATTAATTTATAAAAGGAGTGACAAAGCGTTCCAGGCTTTACGAAGTGCTCAAACTCGTGATTTAGATGCTATCCATCAAAAGTTCTTTCATGTGGTTTAAACCGATTTGTAACTCACTCGAAAGATCCCACAAAATAATTTTAAGAGTAATAAAATTGATTTTAGGGCAAAAATTGCTTATCGGTTCATAACCGGGTCACAACCGGTTCACTACCAGTTCATAACCAATTTGAACGAATTTACAAATCACTCAAAACATTCATTGTCCAAACCAAAATATCTTAGGACTTAATGTAAATGAATTTCGAATAAAAATTAGTTATCGGTTATGAACCAGTTCATTATCGGTTCAAAATCGATTGGAGCTGATTCAGTTTTGTCGAAAATTCCAAGACCTTTCCAATGAGCCTAGACATGACATTCTCCTGATAAATGCGCTCTCTAGAGCCTTTTTTTAACCTTTGACCTTAAAAAACCGTTATTAGGAATAATTCTACGGTATTTGCGCACATGGTCAATTGTTCGCCTGTATAATCTCTAAAATATATCCAAAAATGAAATAAATGAGTAGGGAAGGTGTGGGGGTAAAATGAGTGGCATGTTAACGATCGCTGGGTCGAATTATGGCGGTTCCCCCTTAGGTCCCAAGTCGCTATCTCTAATTGTTTGTCCTCTAGCGCTAGCGATAACCGGACGGACAGTCGGATAAACAGCGTGACAGAGGGAATACTATGCTCTCTCTCTGTGGAGTTCGAGTAGTAAAAGGTAAACTTGATCCACAAAAATTGGTTAAAATAGGTTTAAATTGACCTATATCAATTAGGTTTCTTTTGAATCATTGTTTTCTTTTTTTTTGTAAGGCAATGGATTTTGTTCTTATCGAGACATTTTAATATTTCAATGGCAATAAAGAAGTGTGTCACAAAAATGGACCTAAACCATAAATATCTTTTCATATTCAAAATTAATAAGAATAGCGTTACTTTTCGACCTAATAGTAAAAACGATTTTAATTTTGAGTCATAAGTCTACTTTTTATCAATTAACTCTTTAAGGACCCTTTTGATTTTTTAAGGCCCCTTTATTGGGGCTCTGAAAAAATTACTTTTTCTGAGTTCTTAGAGCAAAACATAACTTTGTGAAAACCATAGGAAAAAAAATTTGGCACACTATTGGCGTACAATTCGTCCTTAAAGTATTGATAGATTCAATTCTAGATATTAAGTAATCCAAAGACACAAATTACGTCTTTGAACGTTCATAAGCTACAATTAATGTGAATAGCATTAAGATTGTAAAGTGTGAAAACACCGTAGAGTACCTATAGGTACCTATAGGTACTCTACGTGTGAAGCGAGCTACTCTAAAGTGTGAAAACACCGTAGAGTACCTATAGGTACCTATAGGTACTCTACGGTGTTTTCACACTTTACAATCTTAATGCTATTCACATTAATTGTAGCTTATGAACGTTCAAAGACGTAATTTGTGTCTTTGGATTACTTAATATCTAGAATTGAATCTATCAATACTTTAAGGACGAATTGTACGCCAATAGTGTGCCAAATTTTTTTTCCTATGGTTTTCACAAAGTTATGTTTTGCTCTAAGAACTCAGAAAAAGTAATTTTTTCAGAGCCCCAATAAAGGGGCCTTAAAAAATCAAAAGGGTCAAATATGTATACATATTTTTCTGCATATATTAAATTTATCCAAATATATATAATATATAACTCTGATTTTTCTGAGTATTTCCCTTGCTAAAATACAACATTAAGCTCACCAAATTTAACTAAATAAATAGTACACTGACTAAGAGACGCAGTCAAATAAACCCAGCATCATGATAATTTAGATAAAACTGATGAGTTTACCTTTAATGTTGAAAAAGTTGAGAGAAATGCAAAGTCCGCGATAGTTAGTTCATCGCCAGCAATGTAATTCTTTCCATCGATAAAATTATTCAAATGTTCCAGAAGGGTATAAACCTTGTCTTTCTTGTCTTGCGGAATTTCAGCCACTCCTGCATAGATTCCGGTCTTAAAATAAATAATAATGAAATTAGAAGGTTTTCACTCCAATTCTCAATCTCCAAAAGCTCTAAAAACTTACAATAATATTTCCGAGCGCATGCATTATGCTAGAATCCAGGCTCAACCTTGAGTCTACTAAGGCTCGTTTCTTGGGGTCCAGTGGGTAGAAGGAACTTCCAGGTGCTCGTGAGTTGACCAAGTATGCCAAAATTGCCCTGGATTCCCACATAATGAATCCATCATCATCAATTGTGGGTAAGCAGTGCTGAGGATTGATCTTCAGGAACTCAGGTTTCAACTGATCTCCTTTAGAAAGGTCCACCAAAATCTTCTGAACCTCAATTTTTAGATTTTCCACGGCAAAAAGAACTGCCCTGTAGGGAGGACACGGGGGATAGTAGTACAGTTTCAAAGGTGCCATTTGTTAGTTTCACAATTGCTCTTCACAAAGATCCGCAAGAGACTGAGCGCAACATTTCATTTTTGAATACTGAAACTCTTATCAGTACTATCACTTCATATCATTATCATCGTAAGCTTACCATTATGGAACTGTACATGACAGCATAAACAAATGACTGTTATCAGGATTGTGATTTATCAAAATTGGATGGTTGTGCAAAGTACTGCATTTAATGAATTACTTTCAAATGTTGTTTTTAGACAATACGTTCGTTATGTCACAAAACAATTTTAAAAATTTATTTGCATTTGCCAGTGTAATAAAATAAAAATTGACTTAAAAAACGTTTTTCCATGAGCAAAACGGCTTATTAAACATGAAACGCATGAAACACAGCACAGTGCAATTGACAAGTTTCTCTACCGCATTCATACAAAATCGACGTAAGTACTTTCAATCAATATGACAAAAAATTGAAGATAAATATATTTTTATTATAAATATTCTTATAAAGTAAAATGGAAACCATTTATAAACTATCTTCGCATCTCAGTTGTGATTTAAAGTAATTTCTGATTAATTTTGCGTTATTTTTTAATCAAAATTTAATATATCACTGGCCGGACGGGCCGGACATTAGTTCTGAAAAATGCGACCAGTTTTAGTGTAAATTTTTTCCTGTTTTCGTACACATTTCACAAGATATATTCAAAACTACGTAGGTTGCCAATTTGTGGTTTTCGGTTGCCTCTCCGTTATTAAATTGGCTTTTATTTTGTATTATTATTTTTTTCTAATTCATTCTACAATAACAGAAAACAGCTAATAAACTCAAAAGTTTTTTCGGCGCGCTAGATATATAGGAAATGTCATGCCCCTGCTGGCCGGTATGAAAAATCTACTAAAAATTCTGAATTTTTCATTGATCAAACTGCTAATTTACTGACTAAAAATGTTAATTTAATTATTTAAGTCAAAGCATAGAGGACAGTACAGAAGGAGAAACAAAATTTGATGACATCCACAAAAGCTGTCATATCCATATGATACATTCCAGCAACTTTAAGAGAAAATGGATTTATTGTCATCCTCATCATAAGGAGAAGAATCATTTTATCATCTCGAGACATTTCGTACCATTTCGTTAGGTAAAGTTTCCTGAATATTTCTGTCGTTTTGCTATCAAAAAATTGACCAAGAAGACAAATTTCAAATAGTTGTGATAATATTGCAATTAATATTAGGTAAGTAACAAAGATATTAGGATACAATATAATATGATAGAGTGCATTTATAATCAATGGTAAGCAACAGCCCGTTTGAATATTTTGAACAAATGAGAAGACTTGGACAAAATCTTCTAGTTTTTGCAGTATTTCCAAATGTTTGCAATGATAATATTTTAGATGACTTCTTGATGATTTGACAAAGCTTTCCTTATCTAATTTTTCAATTGAATCAATGAAAATATTGAAAATTGCTACAAAGTAGAAACCAAAGAATAAATGGATAAATTCTGCAGAAACGTAGGTCAATACGCAATAATTAAGTGCAATGTATTGCCAGAAATATTGAACATTTCCATGTAAGCCAGGAATTCTAAATAGAAGACTTCCATTCAAGTAGTAAGACAGTGTCATGAGTTGCACTATAAAGATACTTGCTACAACGACAAATCTGAAAGTAAACGATTTATTATTTCTAATTATCAAAATCACAGTTCTTAGCACATACTTCGTCATGGCTTTAAGTTGTCGCAGAGTAACTTGAAATCGATCTTTCAGGACGAATCTAAAATCTGCCCAAGCTTCATTAACGTGAAATGCACCAATCCAGCCAATAATCACTCCTATCTTTTCTTGGAAAACATTTAACACAACTAACTTGCAGAAAACTTTAAAAAATCCAAATAGAACAAGAAAAGACTGTGTAATGACCATTGCAGGTTCACCTTCTAAGTCACAAAATGCATTGAAAATAATTGTAATAATAAAAATAGCCATTATTCCAGGAGTAAGTAACTTATTCTGAAGAGAATTTTTCACTTTGCAATGTGGATTTCCTTGTAAAATGCTCAGTATTAGGAAAACTACTTTCTGCAATTTGAAGTAGTCTAATTGAAAAGCTTCTAAAACAACCTTTGAGTCCTTTTTTGACATCCTCTTCTTTTGGAAAAAAATCCTAAATTCCTTCTTTAAAGTAACCCGAAAGTTATGAAATGTTTTTGAGAACTAAATATTATTTTCATATGATTATTATTCACAGGACTAAAATGGAAAGTTTTTCTTTTATTAAAAATTCATATAATATTAAATAATAAATTGTTTATCAAAATAATTTTGAGCACTACTGCAAGTATAGGGATGAGTGGGACAGTTAAATTTCGTGTTTAATGGTTGCTATTCCAATGAAAAATGAAAAGGGTTAATCTTTCTCTTGAGCACTTATTTTTTAGCACTTTACTGTTCTAAAACGCTTCTGCATTATCGAATTTTCTTTAAGGTGGTTCCTATCACGGCTGTTTCCCCAACCGTCGCGTCGCTGTGTTTGAAAACCATCAAACAGTCGTGACAGAAACCAACGTAGAAAAAATCGTTAATGCAGACGCACTTGAGAACACGAAGTCCTAAAAAAATGTTGAGGAGAAAGATTTTTCCTTTTATGGTACTAAGGGAAGAGTACCAGCTATCGGCAGTGTTCCTCGGATCGTCAGCTTATTACCATATTGTTGCACTAATTTCAAATGATTTTTTAAAAATTATTAGCTACTTTTTACCATTCAACTGTCACAAGAATGCAGTACATTAGTTCAGATTTAATTTACAAGTCTATTTTTTCGTGAAGCACCTGATCAAATTCGTGACGATGCGAGGTACAGAGTACTTAGTTGCAATTACATCTATTTTTTTTTAAGTTTTATGGTAAAATTTTAAAATTCAAATGCACAGATATGATTAAATGGATCACAAATAAACCGATTAGCATACACAAATATACCAAATAATATTTTGAGACTTGAATTTTCAACTGAAAAACGATCATGTCTCTTAACATTCCGATTCGGGGTACTCTTCCCTTATAACACCTTTTTATTATGCTATACTCCATTATGGTAATATTCCAATAAAAAATGAAAGTGTTTTTTAGCACTTTACTGCTTTCAAATGCCACAAAATCAACTTTTCTGTGTATTGGTTTCTGTCTCGACTGTTTTACTCAGTCCTAGCCGTGTTCTAAACTAAACAGTGGTGACAGAGACCAACACAAGCAAAAGTCGATAATGTAGAAGCATTGAGAACAGTAAAATGCTAAAAAATGTTCATTTTTTATTGGAATTGATTAGTTTTATTTATTAGTTTATTTATTATTTATTAGTTTTAAAGGCATTGATTTAGATTTCCTTGTTGCTAAATCAATATCTAATCACTATCACTAAAAATTAAAATACTTAATATTAATAGTTAATAGTAAATTATTATTATTCGTATCGAGACACTTTATTTCTATAACAATGTAATCTTAACCACGTGCTTGTGTTGAAAAAGAATCTGCGGATCGGAGATCGCCCAGTATGGGAATTCTGTAATTTTCTTGGCATTGTCACGCGTGAGTTTGAAACCTGACAATGCCATTCAAGCTTTTTTTGTCATATGAATTCGAAAATGTAATTCAATGATTTTTTTTAATAAAATGCCTTTACTTAGTGATATTATGCAAATACAGTCTGTCTTGGTTGATTTATTTAACAACATTCATGTCATTTTAATTGCCAGAAATATAAAATATGTGACTTCTGACAATGCCACGCGAGCTGAAATGGCAATGTCACGGCTACAGAATCGCATTTTTGAAAAAGCTCTCCTAAGATTTGAACCCAATTTGTCATATGGCATTGCCAGAGCGTTACAGAATTCCCATCCAGGAACTCTTTCCTCGCAGTGTGGATGCTTCTTCCATATTCCCGGAGTTCTTGGGCAAAGGCGGTGCATATTCTTATTACGTTATATCACAATGAAACTATCTTTTTTCTAGACATTCAGATCTTTGCACCGGACGGGACTCGAACTCACAACACTGTGAGTCAAGTCGGGGTTCAATCCACCCAAAAGCCAACGGTCTTAGCTATCAAGACACTGAGATGCCTAAAAAATAGTTTTAATAGTAACCATTGTTTTTAAAATTTGAATAAAAAAATTTGATGTTGAGCTTTAGCTATGCTAAATTTTGCTCCACTCTTCCCTGTTATTCTTAAGCCATGACCGAATTTATTATCGCACGATCTAAGTTTTAGTATTTTAAGTAAACATGCAGAGAATGTTAATTAAGCTCATATACGTAAAACTGTCCCACCTTCCCCTATTGTACTTTTATCTAAATTATTTAAAACATTTTAAAATAAAGTTTAGTTTATTGTGTGTGTGAATATTTTATGAAATAGGTAACTAATTATATTCTGAGTTTTAAAATTTTCCAGGTTTCAATTTAACACTACTAAGTCGTAATTCTTTCAAGTCTTACGAGCCATAATATTAAAAAAATCGATAAACTTTGATTTTTTTTTCAAATTAATTAAAACAGTTCCCTGAATTCAGAAGATTCAGAGATAAACAATGAATATTTCAATCTGCCTGTAGAGGATCCTTAAAGTCTCTAAACTGTGTTTTCTTTTTCTTATTTGTTTAAAATGTTGTAAGCATTAAAAAAATTACAAACCTGAAGTGATAAGTTGAAATGAAAATTTCATACTTCTTATAGTGATGTTCTAGTTAGAAGAAGCTAGTCAACAGGACTTCTGAGTTCTTAAACAAAAAAAAAATGAGTAGAACTTCTAAAAATTTAAGACAAAAATAAATCAACAAATGTAAAATATAAAATATATTCAGCAAAAAAAATTGTCAGTAAAAAAAGCAGTAAAAGTTAAAAAAATAGAGCAGTTTTCATTGAAAATGGGCAATAAATATTTAAAAGTGTGCAATAAAATATTAAAGTGAGCAGCAAAAAAAAAATCAATTTGATCAGAGAAAAATTAAAAAGCAATTAATAATATGCCCCAACAAGCCAAACTAGTAATTTTCCAAAACAAAGAAAATTTCTTTTTTGCAACAGAAAATGAAATTGACTCCCAATTGTAGGCAAACTTGCATAATTATATGTGCATAATTCCGTCAGGTGCATAACCCCGAACTACTTAATTCCGGGACTGAGTGTACTCACTTTTAATTTTTTACAGACTGCTTTTAATAAAATACTGCCCTTTTTATTTTTTTACTGTATTTTATTGTTTTTCTGCTTAAATTAATTTTTTACTGCTCACTTCAATTTTTATTTAAACGGTTTTAATAAAATACTGCTCTTTTTAGGTTTTTACTGCTTTATTTAATTTTTACTGTTCATTTATTTTTATTTTTTTAATGCTAATTTTTTTTTTATTTTTAACTATTGTAAAAGTCACTGTCTGATAATAATAATAGGGGAAGTTTTGGGTTTTCTATTTTCTATATCATTTCGTATGCAGATAACATCGTATCACAAAGGACCTGACGACATTCATCGATCAAGAATTACGAGTAAATTTGTTCGGCAAAAAATCAAACGAGCATAGTAAAAAATAAAAAAAAAACAATAAAAAAATGAAAAATGACCACTAAAATATCTAATTTTGGTCAGTAAAAAAACATAAATCTTTACAAAAATGAGTCTAATTTATACAATTATTAACATCTAAAATTATCGCAGATAGAACGAAAAGCCTTTTATTTGCCTATTCTTAAATTTTGGATAATATACCTTTTAATTTTTTTTTACTGCTCAATTTTAATTTTTTACTGCTCATTTATACAATGGCAATTTGTTTGGGTCGCAGTATAACAACTGCAACATTTTTAAAAGGTAAACTAACAAATAGCTTTACTTTTTTAGGCTTGATAACCCTCTATCCAGAAAATGTGCCAAGTATTTTCAAATTTTCAACAACAAAATTTTTAACTTCATATATAGGGTAAATTAAGCTAATTCAAAACCCGCTCCAAATGGAAATGTTTCCATACTACAAATGGAAACGTCATTCTTTTCATGGTAAATACAATACTAAATTATTATATTTATATATTTTCTATACCACAGTTTCATTATTTAGTTAATTTTGCTCCAAATAAAGCGAAAATCCATTCATATTCACAAATTTTGATTTGTTAATTTCTCAGAAAAATTAAAAGTGTACCTCCGTCGAATTTTTCATTGATCGGCCATGTTTTCCAATGAAAAACGCAATGAGATGACTGTTGTTTATTCGTTTTGTTTAACATTTATGTCATATTTCTGGCTAATTTTAGTTAAATTTAGTTTTCAAATGAAATAATTACCTATTTCGTGAACAAAAAGGGTTTTTCTGAAGTGTCTGCAAATGCTTCAATAGGAAACCCCGGAAATATGAATTTTTGGAGAGATTTTCTTATTGTTTTAGATGGGAAAGGAGAAAAGACCAGGAATAAGAACAAATCCTGCACTCAGGAGCAACTGAACAAGGTTTTGGAAGCCTTTCGTCGCGGATTCACTTACACTGTTTGTCTCCAATTAATTAATTTGTTTCCAATAGAAGCATTTTTCGATCGCGTATTTTTCTTGTACTTAAGAAGATTTCAAATTATTTTTAAAGAATTTTCACTAAATAGTAACATTCTAGAAGAGTCAAGGAGCAAATTTATATAATTCTCTTCAGAAAAAATATGAACTTAATGTGTTGAATCTTCTGTCAAAATTAGAGCGTCTAGAAATGGTTTTAAATTAGGAAATTTACCCTAAGCATTTGGCAAACGAGTCTACAAAAATCATTAGGTAGGGTAAAGGGATACAATTTGGACCATTTGGACATAGTGTTACAAGTTGGACAATTTGCCGGTACAAGTTGGACAGGGATTTTTTCCTGATAAATACAGTACTAATTTTTTTTTAAGCACAAAAGGAACCAAATTATAAAACTAAAGCATTAAAAATATACAAATAAAAATAAAGTACTCATAATCAAGAAAAAATGCCCTGTCCAACTTGTACCATTGTCCAACTTGTACCACTTTACCCTACTTGAACTTGAACTGCCTCTTCCCCACCCCAATATATACAAAGTAACACCTCGTGAAATTATTCAATACATTTTATTTTATAAAATAAAATAAAAAACCTAAATGCTAAATTTGGTTTTATTTTTGTTTTTAGCAATAAAAATACTAGTTTTCTGTATTCTATTAATTTTTTTAATTTAATAATTTAAGGAGTTATCTTATTAGAATTGTGATGTATTTTTTCTGCTTTTATTAATACCCTATATTTTATTATTAATTTTATTTTTTAGACTTAATTAAAAAAGAACATTAGTAACATTTAATTGTTGAAAATAAATAAATGAAAAAAAGAAGAGATTTAACTTTGTATCAAAAGGCTTGCAATGATGAGCCCCTCTTGGCGCGCGAACTCAGTAAAGTCTTATGCGACTGTCCAAGTGAACAGCACCAGTCAGTTGATATTTACAACGCTCGTGGTGAAGGCAATTCAATTGCAGTCCACAGAACTTCATTCATAGTGCCGTTTGGCCGCGTGCGAGTTGTTGTGAATCCATTTGAGATGAAAAGTGGCTGGCTAGAGAGAGAATTAGCTTCCGAGTGTGCATAGAGAGAGATAAGTTTTTAGTGCCATTTGGTCAGGCGAAAGGGAATCTTCTGCGGGGAAGAGTATCTCAGTTTTCACTGCTTTCTCGTCCACTCTATTATTATTGATTTCTTCAGCCGGAAAACTTATGAATCACTCGAGGAGTGCGTTCTACAAGGAAATCTGCCCAAATAGAAGAGGTGCGTGCGCGTGTGAGTGGAATATATTAAAATTAAACGCATTTGGCATCAGCAAAAAAAAAATGCTTTTGAAATAAAACCTCAGGTGTTTCTTGGTGCCTCATCTTCGGCCTGGACGAATGATGAAAAGTAGTTCAAGTGGCAATTTGGCGGGGAAAATTACGTGTGTGTGAAGAAAAATGTGATAATTTTCTTTCAATATTGCAAGTGGGTGCTAATCATCTGAGGCAGACATTTATCGTTTTTACCTCCATCCTCGAGGAAATTTTTTTTATATATTTCCTCAAAACATTTTCTTATAAACCTGCTCCAATGACCCAAGGCAATTTTTGCTGTCTCAGCTACTTAAATGACCTTTTTTTTGTGAGCTTAAATAACAACTATCTCTTGAAAATGTATTTTATTTTATTGCTTCTTTGTTTCTTTAAATTGGATTTTGATGAAAAAATTGGATTTTGCACTAAATTTGGGAAATTAAATATCAGCATTGATATTTATGATTTCCCATTTTTGTTAAAATGTGCAAAAGATCAATTTTTTTTAAAACATATCGTGTTATTCTTCAAAAAAACTAATTAGCACTTGAGAAGCATATTTATGATGGCATAAAATAAACACATTTTGATCAAATAAACCGACTCATTTGCAGTAAAGTGCTAAGATCTAGTAAAGCGCTTCATGATCTCAATCATTTCATCAATCAATTAATTTATTTATCAAGACATCGTCTAACGACTATTTTGCGATTTTTCAAGATAATCCCAAACAAAAGAGGAATCAATCGGAAATCTTGCATTCCCCCGTGTCTCTTTGGTCTTTTCGCACATAATTGCTAATTGCAGTAAATGCAAGATGAAAAATGCAATTAAACGATCAATCGAATTTACTAAATTGTAAACTGTGTGCATATCAAGATCGACCTTCTACATGACGGGAATTTTAACTAACGTTTTGTTAGCTATTGTGAAACATTCGTGTTTTGTGCTCTGTTGAAAAATAAGGAAAACACTTTGTTGAGTAACATCGGCAGACCATTTTCAGATTCCTATAACTTTATATATTCCACCCAAAAACCAAAACTGCAAAGTTCTTTAATTTCATCCAATGAAACCCGCAAATAAACTTCCTCTTTTTCCACACAACGCAAAATGTGTCACAAATTGTTTGTTAGTGTTTTCGAGGGTGAATTGCAAAATCACCTGAAAATCAATTTTATTGCCTCAGCTGAGCGATTTCACCCAAAACATGCTAAAATCTCCCATAAGCAAAAACATTTCAGAGTTAAACCTCTGTCTTTTTTTTTCAGCTCAACTACATATTGTACATTGTGGCTATTTTATATTCTTTTGGTTTTGGCCTCTGGCGCGAATGTATTGTGCGTTTCACTAGAATAAAATTATTTAATGGACAATTAAAAAAAAAGTCGTAAACTATTTCCCTCGTCGAAGAAAATCTCCTCTCTCACGAAAATTAAGTTTGGTTTTTAACTATAAACTAAAGCAAAGTGGAATATGGTTTTTTGGGGAAAATGGTGAGAATCAGAGGCAATTGGAGTGGCTATTCGCTCTCATCTTTATATTTTTAGCCACACTAAAACTTGCACTCTCGCTAATTAATTACCCACTATATGTCATAATTCCTGGTTAGGGATATTACTCATGGAAGGGAATAAATAAA
This sequence comes from Phlebotomus papatasi, assembly GCF_024763615.1. NCBI lineage: Eukaryota > Metazoa > Arthropoda > Insecta > Diptera > Psychodidae > Phlebotomus > Phlebotomus papatasi. The sequence continues at coordinate 36,064,130 of NC_077222.1, forward strand.
TTTTAACTGAGATTAAAAGAGGGATTAGGTAAAGAGTTTTTGGGTTAATCGTTGAAATATTTAAATTTATACTTTGCTATTTTTAGTTATTTTTTTAGTCTTGAAGTCGTATTAGAAATTGTGGTAATATATCAAAAAACAGCAAGGTTTTGCTATATTAACAGCAATTTATGCATTACAAAAAGATTATTAAATATCATTACTGTAATGTAATCATTCATACGGTAGAGCCATGATTTTTGAGACACCTTTTGCGATTTTAAACCTAAATAAAAAAAACAGTGCGAATTAATTAAAATAAATTGTTATTCAGCAGTGATTCTTAAATTTATAAATAAAAGGATTGATTGGATTGATTCCAGAAGACTAAAATTACTAAGAATTATCTGAACAAGGAAATGATGCACATTTATTAAAGCACAGAGTAGATCCATGTAGAGTCCATAATGAGTGGAACAGAATACACAATATTTTATTGCAATTATTCATAATGCAATGAAATTAGGGGAAAGTGGTCTGCCTTTGAATGCGGAACTCTTTGAATGTTTCAATTTTTCTCTTACTTATTTCCCAAAGCAAAAATTCTATTTTGTGAACTATAGTTAAACATATTAACTATTTTCAAGAATTTTAGCTTTAGGAAATAAGAGAAAAATTGAAGCATTTAGAAGCTGCCGCATTCAAAGGCAAGCCACTTTCCCCTAATCAGTAAATGTCAGCCAAAAAATATTTGATCAGGTAAAAATATATAATATATAGGGGGAACTGGGGTAGTAATAAACAGGGGTAGTTGTAAACACTGTGATTTTTTTCATCCATTTTAAGACTCCAGAGGATAAAACCCATAAGCATTCATAGATACCATGGGAATATATGTCTACAGATGAATTGGTCAATAAAATCCTAATACTTTAAAAATAAAAATCATTTTTCCCGAAAATGTTGATATTTCGATTATTTTGGTCATTTGGATTTCCACCTGGAAATTAAAAACTGTGTAAAATAATCGAAATGGAGCAATACCAGTTCTTTCCTAGATCTTTTAGGATTATATTAATGCATTACTAGAGAAATTGAGATTCTCATTATTTTAAAAGGATTAATAAATTGGTCAGAAAACAGCATTTGGGGTAGATGTAAACTGGCAATTTCCCCGTAATTGTAGATGTCGCGAGTGTAGAATGAATGGCAAAATATTTTTTCTTCTTCATTTCATTCGTTTGTCGGCTGCATCTCATGGTGGGAAGGTTTTCGTTGGCTGTGTTCATGATGTCAAAATATGGGGAAAATTCATTGAAAAATGTCTTTGATTTGCTTGGTTTTAGTTTCTTGCTATTTTAATTATTCTTTGTAAAAAGTGTAGGGATTCTTTGATAAATATACAGTCTTTATATATCTCTTAAAAATAATTGATAGTAGTGCAAAGTTAATTTCAAGGGTGGGAAAAGGGTGTTTACATCCTGCCCAAAAAGTGTTTACTTCTACCCCAGGTATTTTGTGAAAAGAGAGAAATGCACACAGTGACACAAATTTTATTTTTATGGAAAACTCAATTGTTTTCCATCATCCGCATTACCCTTGATGTATTGCCTATACCCAAGGGTAAAACATGAGCTAAGAAAGATTTTCTAAAAAATCACTGTGTGCTTGGAATATGACCTCAAATTCGCATCTATCGAAAATGTTTACATGTGCCCTAGTCTCCCCTATTTTTAATTTTTAATTTTCTATTTAATTTCAAAATAATTTTTGATGTAAAATTATAATAGGGTAGAGAATTTACTTTTGGCAACTTGAAGCCTTTATAAATTTTTAAATTTTGTAATTCTTATCAGTTAAAATATATTGATGATTTAAACCAGTCTATATAAATCTAGATGCCTTTCTGAGAATTATAATTAAATCATTAATATAACTGATAACAGGATGTTGATTGCACGTATTTGATATTTTGAACAACTTTTTCAAATTTGTCAACAAACTTTTGCCCTATGAAAAATAATCAACCTTTGCAAAAGAATTTAGTTTTTGATACGAAATTAATTTAGTTAATTTTTTGAACACATAAATAACATCTATGATTTATAAATAACTCATTTGCAAAACGAAATATTTTGAAAAAGTAATCTTTTCTATCACTTTTTTTCCGTCTGATTTTTCGAATATAGCTTTGTCAAGAAAGTTTTGGCCGATACTGTGCGGCAATAGCTAATCTTAAGTTACACATTTCTTAAAAATAAACAATTCAAATTTATAAAAGGAATATGGGGAAAATATGAAGTGTTTAAATCTGGAGTATGTGCGAAGTTTGAAAGTCTTCTCCTAGTCTCTTCTTGATGTTAAAAGTTAAACGTTTGAAGACAAGATCATCGTCCTTTAGGAATACCTCGAAAACTGAGAACGTTTTGTTTGGTTTTAGGGGCAATATAAACTTTGAGGATCCGTTTATACCAGGTTAATTCGAAATGCACTCCATCGTGTGCCACGTACTAGAGTAGTGAGACTTGGAAAATTTTCCTCAGAGTTATGTTCCTAAGATAAAATTTGTCTACTTTCTGTTATAGTCCTCTCAAGTGTGTTTTGGCTTAAATGGAAAATTTAATATTTTGGATATTTAAAATGGTACAATTTTGTTTCGTAATGTTGTGAGCGTGTGGTCTAATAAGTTTTTTTTTTTATTTTGGTATTTCAATTAAAATAACAGATAAAATAATTTAAAATTTGTTTTTGGAAAACAACGCTTTTCGGAAGATATTATATGCGCCAAAATCTAAAGAAAATTAAATCGGAATAAAGCTCAATTGGGAATTATTATTCGAGTAACTCATTTCGAATAAAAATACCATAGTTTAAATAGGAACTAACATGAGTAAAATATATAATAAAATTAAGAAAAGTTTATAGCTTATATATACACTTTTATAAATAGCTTTTGTAATATACTTTTCTTAGAAAAAAAAATTAAACCAGAGAATAGTAAAGATAAAATTTTTGGAAAAGTAATATATATTATTAATAAAATCCACAAGTGGAGAGAGAGGTAATTATTTTAGTAGTTCTAGTAAAATGTGGAGTATTTCTCTACTAAATTAATTTAAAACCTGAAAAAATCCCCTTCTGTATATCTAACTGCCTCTGTTGCAAACAACTCAGCTCTCCCTTATCGCTTTTTAGGAAACTATGAATGATTTCATTGATATAGAATTTGTGTGAATTTATTCAGTTGCTGGCAAAAAGTTTTTATCAAATACCGACAGAATATACTAGTTATACATAGAATATTCAAAATACCTTTCTTTTTTACACAACTTCGCTCATGAGGCTTTTACATTAAGATTAAATAATCTGTAAAAACTTTAATTACCTGGAAAATTAAAGTTTTCACATGAATCATTTTACAGGCAACTTTTTCAAGAGTTTAGCGATAATTTTGATAGGCCAGTCAGGGAATTTTTGCAAAATCGATACCGTTGCTTTAATATAAAATGAAAGACTCCAAAAGAAACATCTTAGTAGGAAAAGACAGACTCTTTTTTTTGGGTCGAAAGTAATAAAAAGTCAAGCAAAATTAGTTCCTCAGTGTGTCGTTTCTTCTCTCTTGTCTCACTAATTAAAATATTTATAATTTTACAATCATTAAATAGTCGTAATTTATATGTTTTGTGTTCTCTCCCTCTTCCAACCACAATTTCTTCATAGTTGTGATTCAGTCTTTATAGCAAGAGAACCCTGAAGAAAAAAAAAGTTATAAGAGAAGATTGTTCTTGAAACTAACACAGATGGAGAATATTTAACAAGTACCAGAGTCATTTGCGTTTGACTTTTATCGGGTAAACAAGAGAGCGTGAATTAGGCCAGAAAATGTTGGTGAAACCACAGAAATTCAATGGGCTGAAATGGGCCAAGTGATCAGCTTGCGATCGAGAGTGGGTGCGAGATGATCGCAGAATTCCAAAATGTAAAACGGGCTTCTGTCTCTCCTTATAAAAGTGCTGTGGCACTAATTGTGTTTTTATTGCCTACCTAATCGATCTTTCTCCCCCAAAATGCCTTTCATTTCAGACAACAACCGACCACCAGCCAGAGTGTAAATTGCCCTAAACCGATTTCTGGGATCATCAGGCAAACACCCGTGAATGATCTCAACAAATAAACTATACGATAATTTCTACGTAAACGCACCACAGACGCAAGGAGTTAATTTATCGGCGAATACTCCACTTGAAGATCCATTTGAGAAATGGTGGGAATCTGGTCAGGCATTCCACTCTGATTCACCATCTTAATATTGAACGATATTGAGTGAAAATTTGGTATTTCTCAATGTTTGATTCATGGAACAGTTCGTCCGTGAGATGAAAAGGAAGAAGTTAGAGTGGATGAAAATTAAGTGAGGTGCCATATAAGTGAATCACACAATGGAAATTTTGTGGAAATTCTTAGTGATTGCACAATTAATAAGTACCATTTGGGGATATTTTGTGATGGAAGCTGAAGCTGAAACTACAACGTTACGCCCTTCAGGACATTCGACGATGCCGCACAAGATCACTGATTGTCCTCCTGGGCAGCTGGATGACTGTCAGGGAGGATATGAGGAGTACTACTTAGAACACAGTGTCAGCCAGAAAGATGCCAAGAAGAGTCTCAAGGAATCCATAGAAAACAGCGCGAAAAGCAAGTTAATTTTTATTCTTTGATTTTTCGTATTCGTAATATTTTACAAATTTGTAAATAGGGTAAATGTCCTAATTCAAAATCATTTCCAGACGCTTTAACTTTAACAGAAGATTCAACACATTAAGTTCATATTTTTTCTGAAGAGAATTACATTAATTTGCTCCTCAACTCTTCTAGAATGTTACTGTTTAGAGAAAATTATTTAAAAATAATTTGAAAACTTCTTAAATACAAGAAAAATACGCGAGTGTAAAATTCTGCTATTGGAAACAAATTAATCCAAATGGAGACAAGGGAAATTATTTAATTGGAGACAAACAGTGTAAATGAAACCGCAACGAAAGGCTTCCAAAACATTGTTGAGTTACTCTTGAGTGCAGGATTTGTACTTATTCCTGGTCTTTTTTTCCTTTTCCATCTAAAACAATAAGAAAATCTCGCCAAAAACAATCATATTTCCGAGGTTTCCTATTGAAGCATTTGCAGACTTTTCAGAAAAACATTTTCTGTTCACGAAATAGGTAGGGTAAGTGTGTCAAATTTCGACATAGTTGCATGCAAGCGCCAAAGTCTCAAGTTTGAAAAGTAATATTTTTAATAGAAATTGAATTATTATATTACTTCTTCTTAGGGAGTGTTCACTGGAACTTTGCAGACAGTTTATCATCTTTATTTTCTCTAAAATCATTTTTAGTACATTTTAAAATGAATAAAAATGTAGAAATAGCATTGGTGGCCTATTTCGGCCACCTTCATTATTATAGTTCCTTCTCCCTCCGGAATTCTACCAATGTCTTTTTCAACTCATCTTGTTCATCGATGCGACCTTTTTTTGTTATTTTTTGCATATAATCTGTAGAGTATGCAAAAACTGAAAATTCATGGAAATTCGACGAACAAAAAATGTGGCCGAAATTGCAAACTGGCCGGAATTTGGCACACTTACCCTAATTATTTCATTTGCAAACTTCACGTACCGTTAACAATAGAGATAAACACTTAATTTAGCTAAAATTAGTCAAAAATATGACATAATAGTTAAACAAAACGAATAAACAACAGTTACCTTGGAAAACATCAAAAACATATGGTTGATCGATGAAAAATTCAATGATTAAAAGGTACACTTTTAATTTTTCTGAATGGATTTTCGCTTTATTTGGAGCAAAATTAACTAAATAATGAAACTGTGGTATAGAAAATAGATAAATATAATAATTTAGTACTGTATTTATCATGAAAACAAAGACGTTTCCATTTATAGTAGCGAAAAATTTCCATTTGGAGCAGGTTTTGAATTAGCTTAATTTACCCTACATATATATTTTTTTAAGACTGCGCAATTTCCGTTTAAAATATATCGCGAAAAATGAATCTTAATTTAAGACCCTTAAACCTGTTGCACCGGGGTAACTCACAACTGTGACATTCAAGTCAGGGGAAACAACATTAAAGAGCCGAATGGTCTTATCGCTCTTATCCATTTAACTACGAAACCCCCAGATTATAAATTTCCTTTGCAAAAAATCACTAAAGGGCCAGTATGAAGCCATTATTATTTTAATAATTTTGAATTACATAATTTTATATATTGCCTAAAATAAAGAAAATCTGATAGATTTAATGAATTGTTAGTTCAAAGAGTTGAAAAACTTCAATAAATTTTTAATATTAAGAACACTAGTTTATGCCTCTCGTATATTTTTAGATCAGGATAAAAATATCAAAATTAATATCCAAATTATTAATTTACCTGATGAGATCGGTCGTGGTAAGCCGGAGGCAGCCGCAACCAAGCATTAATTGAGGAGAAATGTATTGAGTTGAAATTGAATTAAATTGAGTATTTCTTTTTTTCTCAAACGTAAAGAAAAACTTAAGTTGCTGCCTAACATTCTTTTAAAACCCAAATAAACTCAGGCTGATCCCCAAGAACGTCTAGTCCGTAAAATTTTGCGGTAAAAGATCAGCTCAAACTATCATACACTGAGAGTTTAGATTCATCCTTGCATTTTCTTTGCTTTATCCTTTACGCCAAATTTTGAAAGCTAAATATTCAGCCTGATTTTATTTAAGGCTTTACTTTCCTTCTGGTAATATCCTTGAACGCCTTCTTGAACACTTCAAGTCCGTAACAAAAAGCGCTTTCAAACTATTTTCAATGTTTCTTTAAAATGAAAATTTGGGTAAATACATAAAATTTTTTTCTTATTATTGTAATGAATATTTAGGCTTACAAAACTTCCGAATAATATTTTTTCCTTATAGTTTGATTAAATCGAATTTATAAACCATTTTCAATAAATTCTGATGGATATTTTACTTCGATTTTAGGAATATATCTAACTTTTCGTACATTGTTAATAATTTGAATAAGTTCAGTTACATATTAGTATTTCAGACTAAAGATTTAGCCTAGTTCCCGAAGGTTTCGAAATAATAAATAACTAACATTTTTTTGGTGTTTTTTTTTAAAATTATATGATTTATCCTTAATATCCAACATTTAGCCAAATATCCAAAACTTTCCCAAGAACCTTGCCTGGCAAGAATTTAAAAAAAAGTCTAACCATATGGCTAAAGCTGAATCTTATGGCGCTGGCACACCCTTTCAATTGGATGAATTTCAATCGATTGAAATTTTACCTCTTACTCTTTCAAAGCGAAATAAGATATATGTGTCTCTTTCTGTCAAATGAAAATTAAAATTGAAATTGAAATTTCAATTTCAATTTTAAATTTCATTTGACAGAAAGAGACACCCATATCTGATTTCAGTTTGAGAGAATAAGAGATAAAATTTCAATCGGTTGAAATTCACTCAATTGAAAAGGTGTGCCAGCGCCATTAGATCTGAAGCCTGTAAAACCCTGGAAAGAAGAAACTGAAGAGGCACTAAAATATACAATGAATTGCTTCAGGCCTTTTTTCAATAACAACTCGTTAGCAAGTTAATGTCAGTTTCTATGGCGAACAGAGATGTGTCAGATGTTAAATACTAAAATAGAATAGTATGGAAACAAAACTTAAAAAGAAATTAAAACAGAAAATAGTCAACGCATACATCAAAAAAGAAAATTCTGAAATTACTCACAAGTTTTATATTTGAGCTTTTTACTCAAGATATAATATTCTTTTTCCATTACACTAGCACTAATCTTCATCAAAAGACCGAACGATAATCACACTCGTGTTTTTGTTTAAAAAGTTCCTTTTAGCCTAAAAAAATTAACAACGCTTTCTTTTCATTTTAAAAGTAAAAAAAAAGTTTCTGGAACTGGACCTTTTCGGTTTTTTAAGATCTATCACTGCACATTTAGAAAAAATGCTCTATTTGTTCTTGACGGGTATTTCTTTCTAGATTCAACCGATTTTGATGATATAAAAATAAGAGGTTCAACTAGCGATTGATGAGAGAGTTTCAAAAATTAAAATTAAAAATCAAGAAAATAGTGTTATTTTGTAGGATTTAGGGAAAAGCGCGCCGTCAACTCTTTAAGGACGAGAAGGTTTAAAATTGGGGGTCAGAAAAAAATCACTTTTTCTGTCTTTTTAGAGCGAAACCTGACTATAGATGGCCGTAGGAAAAATTTCATTTTTAGGTCACCGGTGACCCAATCGTCCTTAAAGGGTTAATACTCTGAAGAAGATCATATCCAAGAGCAAAACGATGCTAAATAAAAATAAAATTGTAGGACATAAACTAGTCCGAAATCCCGAATTAACTTCATTACAAGGATTTATCTAGATTTATCTGTCCTTTTTGTTTATGGTCTAGTCTAGAGACCCAGCGGTAGGAGACATCTGTTTTTGATCTCGATTAACTCCCACAAAACTCGACATACCCCTAAAAGAGATATTTTCTTTACTGACAATTCTTTTCCTAAACTCTGGTTTTTTCTATCGAAAATATGAATCCATCTATTTTTTTTTTGATTAATTTTTAGATATGCTTTTTAAGTAAGGATCCAAATAGAATCAGGCTGATCTTCGAGAATATTTAGGTCTTTTGCATAACTTTTCTTCCTAATTCTTTACTTTAACATTTTACAGGCTAAATATTCTGGAGGATCACTGTAGTCTGGGTCTGTATGACCACTAATCATTCTCTACTTTAGGTTTTAAAGGTCAAATGTGTACTTTTTTTAACAATAGATCAAGTTTAAGTACATTTGAAAAGTATTTAAGTGGAATAAAGTAATACACACTGTAATAAAATAATACACTGTGCAACAAAATTAACATTTCTGTCCTTGGACTTTGACAAGAGCGGTGAAATTTGTTGGAGTAGTCCTTTAAGAATCTCAAGTCTTAAATACGTTCATCGAACTTCGGCTCAGATTTTTGTTAAATGCATTTAAACTGTATTGAGGTTTTCCAAAGTTTAATAAGTACATCCATATATCCCCGGTTCTAAAAATGTTCTATAATCTTCAAAACAAGATAAGAACCCACGATTAAAAAAAAACAATTTTTTAAAAATTTCACCATTATAACAAAAAATAGTATAAATGCTCAATTACAAAATGATCAAATACTAACAAATTCACAAAAAAATATTACTTTGCAGCTGCCTTTCTCAATTAAGTACAATTTGAGGCAATCAAACAGTTTATCTTATCAATAGCCTATTTCTTCGGCATATTATGCAATGATTGTACAGTTGAACTAACAGCATTAGGAGTGCAATAATTGTCTAATCTCCCCTTTTCTTGCGATGTTTTCCAGACCAAAGACCCGCATATTGTGGCGAATGTACAAATACCATTCGTAAATACTGTCTGAGTCCTCATCTTCTTCACGACCACTGCTGCTGTGATCTGCGACATGGCAAAGGTAAGGGATTTCCTATGTTATATACTCATGTTTATACCTCCAGACCATCCCAGTTCTGATTAAAATTTCACTATTCAATCACCGAACGAAGCATTTCCGGTGACTCCCTATCAATTAGTTCCGGTGGCAAGAAGCCAGGAAAAGACCCTAATAACATTCTTATGCAAATTCTTGCGCGAAACACACCCTCGTGCGCACTTCAATGTGGGCTAAATTTATTCTGAGGCTTCAGTAAAAGAAGCACTTTCAAGAGTAGGTGGTTGATGATCGATAAAAAAAAGTGTTGGATGGAAGTGTGACTCATTTCTGCAAAACTGTAATTGTGATTCAAGTTCAATTTCCCTCGTGCAATTTTGAATGACCAAGAACCCTCTCCTTAACGTAAATTAATTTCCTCACGAGAACCCGTTTAAGAAATTACATTCTCAACAATAACCGTATTGCGGTAGATTGGTGTTGAGTTTGAGATTATTATTGGAAGCCGTATTTAGGGAGCAAAAGGCAGCTCTCGGGTGATCAATATTGAGGCGTGATTTTAGTAAATTGAAAAAGAGAGTATAGTGGATAAATCAGATAGTGTTTATTTGTTCCAGCAATGGATTAAAGTTTACGGAGGAGAAAATATGCTTAGACTTGTGCTAGAAAAAATAAATAACATACTAGAAAGAAGCTACAATACTCTTTTCAGAATCTCAAAAATGATGCTTTTTTTTTTTTTAGAAGCACGAGCACTAATGATATTTTTATTGCCTATGTGCTTTGAGTGAAAAGAGAATAAGACTATTTTTTCATTTTTATTGTT